>NC_069499.1:1103534028-1103541528 GCF_027579735.1 Bombina bombina
CTTTGGCTGGGGTGTCTTTGCCTCCTCCTGGTGGCCAGGTTCTGTATTTCCCAAAAGTAATGAATGCAGGTGTGGACTCTCCCTGTTTAAGAAGAAAAAAATATTTACAATTTTCTATAAACAAATAACTCCTATTATATGTGAGTATATGGGAAATAACAAAAATCCTGTAATTACTAGCCAACTCTTAAAAGGTCTTTCAAATCAAAATATACCTTTTGGACACACATGCCATAGAACATCACTATGTACTGCTCATTTATTTCCTGCTGATAGTGGATTACTAAAGCACTGTCAATCATGAAATGGGATATTACACATAGTATTCATGTTGGCATGGAAATAGTAAGAATGCCGAACTGTTCAACTAACACACAAATAAAACACTTACCTTGCTTACGCAGGACGTTGGCAAATTTACAGACCATCTTGAAGAGCTCACTATATGTGATGGACATTGCATCCCCAGGCTCATTCCCTTCCCTACAAGAAAACAATTTACAGTCATGATAACATGAAAGTGAGAAGATAAGAAACATGAGCAACTAACCTCATGAATACCAAAATATGTTGTAGCCAAGAGCCTGCTGCAAAACCTGACTGCAAAAAAACTGATAACAAACTGTTTGCATATATGAAAAGGCAAGATCAGTCCGATGAATTAAAATAATTAACTTAACAACTAAGACTTTAATCTACTCTCTAATCATTTCCCGCCTTGACTATTGCAACTCCATCCTCTCCGGCCTCCCTAGCTGCTGTCTATCAATCCATAATAAATGCCTCTGCCAGGCTGATCTTCCTTACACGTCGCTCCTCATCTGCTGCACCTCTCTGCCAGTCCCTTCACTGGCTTCCTCTAAACTCCAGAATAAAACATAAAATTCTGACTTAAAGCTCTCAATAACATTGCTCCACCCTATAAGTCCGACCTAGTCTCCAAAGTCCCAAATGAGTACAGCACAGAGGATAGGGTACACGTAAGGCCAAGGGTACTGCCACAACCCTCCAGTAGTGAATCATATCAAAGAAGGTCTCCAGCACTCCAATTTAAAAGGCAATTTTATTAGATAAAGCAACGTTTCGGGGTCACAGCCCCTTATTCATGCTTAATAAACATTAATAACACACAATGGCTTTTAAATACCCTTTACAAGGCGCCAAAATGAACCTTAGGTGGTGTTTTAGCTCCCTCTTGTGGCAACAACTTGTATTGCACATTGCCAATATATAACAATTTTAATCTCATTATGACTACCCCACACAATTTAAAACCAATCTATATACAAAAATTATGTTGTAGCAGCTAAGAAACATAATTTATGTAAGAACTTACCTGATAAATTCATTTCCTTCATATTAGCAAGAGTCCATGAGCTAGTGACGTATGGGATATACATTCCTACCAGGAGGGGCAAAGTTTCCCAAACCTCAAAATGCCTATAAATACACCCCTCACCACACCCACAAATCAGTTTAACGTATAGCCAAGAAGTGGGGTGATAAGAAAAAAGTGCGAAAACATAAAAAATAAGGAATTGGAATAATTGTGCTTTATACAAAAAAAATCATAACCACCACAAAAAAGGGTGGGCCTCATGGACTCTTGCTAATATGAAAGAAATGAATTTATCAGGTAAGTTCTTACATAAATTATGTTTTCTTTCATGTAATTAGCAAGAGTCCATGAGCTAGTGACGTATGGGATAATGACTACCCAAGATGTGGATCTTCCACGCAAGAGTCACTAGAGAGGGAGGGATAAAATAAAGACAGCCAATTCCGCTGAAAAAAATCCACACCCAAAATAAAGTTTAAATCTTATAATGAAAAAAACTGAAATTATAAGCAGAAGAATCAAACTGAAACAGCTGCCTGAAGTACTTTTCTACCAAAAACTGCTTCAGAAGAAGAAAACACATCAAAATGGTAGAATTTAGTAAAAGTATGCAAAGAAGACAAAGTGGCTGCTTTGCAAATCTGATCAACTGAAGCTTCATTCCTATACGCCCAGGAAGTAGAAACTGACCTAGTAGAATGAGCTATAATCCTTTGAGGCGGAGTTTTACCCGACTGGACATAGGCATGATGAAACAAAGATTTTAACCAAGATGCCAAAGAAATTGCAGAAGCCTTCTGACCTTTCCTAGAACCGGAAAAGATAACAAATAGACTGGAAGTCTTTCGGAAATCCTTAATAGCTTCAACATAATATTTCAAAGCTCTAACAACATCCAAAGAATGCAACGACTTATCCTTAGAATTCTTAGGATTAGGACACAATGAAGGAACCACAATTTCTCTACTAATGTTGTTAGAATTCACAACCTTAGATAAAAATTTAAAAGAAGTTTGCAACACCGCCTTATCCTGATGAAAAATCAGAAAAGGAGACTCACAAGAAAGAGCAGATAATTCAGAAACTCTTCTAGCAGAAGAGATGGCCAAAAGAAACAAAACTTTCCAAGAAAGTAATTTAATGACCAGCGAATGCATAGGTTCAAACGGAGGAGCTTGAAGAGCCCCCAGAACCAAATTCAAACTCCAAGGAGAAGAAATTGACTGAATAACAGGTTTTATACGAGCCAAAGCTTGTACAAAACAATGAATATCAGGAAGACTAGCAATCTTTCTGTGAAAAAGAACAGAAAGAGCAGAGATTTGACCTTTCAAGGAACTTGCAGACAAACCTTATCCAAACCATCCTGAAGAAACTGTAAAATTCTAGGAATTCTAATAGAATGCCAAGAAAAATGATGAGAAAAACACCAAGAAATGTAAATCTTCCAGACTCGATAATATATATTCCTAGATACAGTTTTACGAGCCTGTAACATAGTATTAATCAGAGTCAGAGAAACCTCTATGACTGAGAATCAAGCGTTCAATCTCCATACCTTCAAATTTAAGGATTTGAGAACCTGATGGAAAAAAGGACCTTGCGATAGAAGGTCTGGTCTTAACGGAAGAGTCCACGGTTGGCAAGTGGCCATTCGGACAAGATCCGCATACCAAAACCTGTGAGGCCATGCTGGAGCCACCAGCAGAAAAAACGAACGCTCCTTTAGAATCTTGGAAAAAGAACTAGAGGCGGAAAGATATAAGCAGGATGATACTTCCAAAGAAGTGACAATGCATCCACTGCTTCCGCCTGAGGATCCCTTGATCTGGACAGATACCTGGGAAGCTTCTTGCTTAGATGAGAAGCCATCAGATCTATTTCTGGAAGTCCCCATATTTGAACAATCTGAAGAAATACCTCTGGGTGAAGAAACCATTCGCCCGGATGTAGCGTTTGGCGACTGAGATAATCCGCTTCCCAATTGTCTATACCTGGGATATGAACCGCAGAAATTAGACAGGAGCTGGATTCCGCCCATACCAGTATTCGAGAGACTTCTTTCATAGCCAGAGGACTGTGAGTTCCTCCTTGATGATTGACATATGCCACAGTTGTGACATTGTCCGTCTGGAAACAAATGAACGACTCTCTCTTTAGAAGAGGCCACGACTGAAGAGCTCTGAAAATTGCACGGAGTTTGATTGGTAATCTCGCCTCCTGAGATTCCCAAACCCCTTGTGCTATCAGAAACCCCCATACAGCTCCCCAACCTGTCAGACTTGCATCTGTTGAGATCACAGTCTAGGTTGGAAGAACAAAAGAAGCCCCCTGAACTAAACGATGGTGGTCTGTCCACCACATCAGAGAGTGTCGAACAATCGGTTTTAAAGATATTAATTGAGATATCTTTGTATAATCCCTGCACCACTGGTTCAGCATACAGAGCTGAAGAGGTCGCATGTGAAAACGAGCAAAGGGGATCGCGTCCAATACAGCAGTCATAAGACCTAGAATTTCCATGCATAAGGCTACCGAAGGGAAAGATCGAGACTGAAGGTTTCGACAAGCTGAAACCAATTTCAGACGCCTCTTGTCCGTCAGAGACAGAATCAAGGACACTGAATCTATCAGGAAACCTAAAAAGGTTACCCTTGTCTGAGGAATCAAACAAACTTTTTGGTAAATTGATCCTCCAACCATGTTCTTGAAGAAACAACAGTTATAAAAGACTGGAAAGGTTCTTTCTAGTGAAAATGAGCAAAGGGAATTGAATCCAATGCTGTGGCCATAAGACCTAAAACTTCTATGCATATATAGCAACTGAAGGAAATAATAGAGACTAAAGGTACCGATAGACGGAACCCAATAAAATTATCCCTTGTCTGATAGAGACAAGGACAGTGACACAAACTATCTGGAAACCTAAAAAAGGTGACCCTTGTGTGAGGAATCAAGAGCTTTTGAAAAAAAGATCCTCTAACTATGTCCTGAAGAGCAAGTGAATCATATGAGATTCCGCATCCTCAGAAAATAATCTGAATGAAAACAGAAAAATGAAAATATGCATTTATTGTATCTAATGAAAACAAATAATGCTATCAATGACCATAAAAAGGCAAAATAGTTTGAATAAAACTCCAAAACCCGGTTCCTCAAAAGGAACTGGAAGAAATACCCCAGAAGATTCCAGGTCTGAGCAGCGCTTGAACCCCATGGGTGCCCAGCCATGCTTCAACAGTACCCAAAATATATAGGACAGAAACACAGTTAAAGAAAGTGTTAGTCTTACTGGAATAAAATCAAAGAAATTTGGACAAAATAAATTTCAAATAAGCCTTAACCTGCCCCTTACCAGCCAAGCTGGAATACGGCACGTACATCGCAATATTAGGGAGCTGATTTCGAACTCCAATTATAGACATGTTACTTGGGAAAGAACTCAGGAATTCGTTCCTTAATAAGAACAACCAAACCAGTATAAGCTTAAAGTTTTAGTCTTAGAACTCAATCTTGAAGCCCAGAGTAACAGTTAAGAATTGAATCCAATTATAAAACAAATAATTGATTATCTTAGAACAAAAGAAATACGTTTTTTTTTTGTTTTTTTAAATCACAAAATTCTTCTAGCTAAAAAAGCTAAAGACATAGATTAACCCTCATTTGCGAAAATATTCAATAAAATGAAGACACAAATGAAATTATTAGCATGATAGACCAGTTTAAAGGACTAGCCAATACAGTGGACTTGCATAATCAATAAATGCAAAACAACAAGACAAATGCAACAGCACCTAGTCTAGTAAATGTTGTCTCTTTAACAATGCTAAAATAAATCATAATCTGATACTTGATCTTAAAGTAAACAGAGAAAATGAAGCAATTGCAAAATCCAAATAAATCACAGGACCAAAAAAAGTACCTGAAACTAAATAATTTTCCATAAATAAGATACAACTATCTAAAGGAAAATAAATACTATTTTGCTATAGAAACAATAGCATAACTAGTAGAAGTAGAGATAGCCCCAATAAATTGGAGAACCCTCCAAATTGAGTTTAACTGCTGGCAAAGAATATAGTTTAAAACCTTTGAAGAAGGAATAAAAGAAAATTCTCAGCCTATTCCATTCCCTAGTATGGGGAATTGAAAAGAAAACCTCTGAAAACACAGAAGAAATAAATAGGCAGAAATAATGTCAGCTAGTCTTAAAGAACTAGTTACCTTAATATCCAAAATAATCAACACCTTTTCAACAAAGAACAAATGTACTTTAATAATAGAAAAATAATAAAAAAGTAGATTTGTTAGTGTCAATATCTGATGAAGAAAATTTCTGAAAGAGAAAAAATCATCATCAGAGAAGGATAAATCAGTATGTTGTTGGTCATTTGAAACTTCAATAATTAAAAAAGAAGTGAAAAAGAAGACCTAAAAATTTTATTAGAAGGCACGAAGTCAGACAAAGCCTTAAAAATAGAATCAGAAAAATATTTCTTAGAAATCTTCTAAATATTTCTTGTAAGAAAGGAAATATATAAAGCATAAATACTAATGGATTCCGCATGTCAAAGTATAACATAATAACTTATTACAAACCATAGCTAAAGATAAACATTTATAACATTTAAAATAAATGAACTTAGCTTTGGTAGAACTGAAACTCAGTTAAGCGTTTTTCCAGAAGTGGCTTCTGATTCAGAGTCAATCTGAGACATCTTGCAATATGTAGCAAAAAAAAAATGTAGCAAAGCAAAATTGATCAAATTCCTTAAATGACAGTTTCAGGAATGGGAAAAAAAATGCCAATGAACAAGCTTCTAGCAACCAGAAGCAATAAATAATGAGACTTAAATATTGTGGAGACAACAATGACGCTCGAATTTTTTAGCTCCAAAAAAGCCGCCCACATTATTTGGCGCCAAAAATGGCGCCACATCGCGTAACGCCGACATTTTTTGGCGCAAAAACGTCAAAAAAATGATGCAACTTCCGGCGACACGTATGACGCTGGAAATGACAAGAAAATTTTTGCGCCAAGAAAGTCCGCGCCAAGAATGACGCAATAAAATGAAGCATTTTGAGCCCCCGCGAGCCTAACAGCCCACAGGAAAAAAAGTCAAATTTTAAGGTAAGAAAAAATTGAATTATTCATATGCATTATCCCAAATATGAAACTGACTGTCTGAAAATAAGGAACGTTGAACATCCTGTGTTCATATATTTAGAACTTTATATTATATTTAGAACTTTATATAAAAGTGCCCAACCATAGCTTAGAGTGTCACAGAAAATAAGACTTACTTACCCCAGGACTCTCATCTACATGTAGTAGAAAGCCAAACCAGTACTGAAACGAGAATCAGTAGAGGTAATGGTATATATAAGAGTATATCGTCGATCTGAAAAGGGAGGTAAGAGATGAATCTCTACGACCGATAACAGAGAACCTATGAAATAGACCCCGTAGAAGGAGATCATTGAATTCAAATAGGCAATACTCTCTTCACATCCCTCTGACATTCACTGCACACAGAGGAAAACCGGGCTCCAACCTGCTGCGGAGCGCATATCAACGTAGAATCTAGCACAAACTTACTTCACCACCTCCACAGGAGGCAAAGTTTGTAAAAACTGATTTGTGGGTGTGGTGAGGGGTGTATTTATAGGCATTTTGAGGTTTGGGAAACTTTGCCCCTCCTGGTAGGAATGTATATCCCATACGTCACTAGCTCATGGACTCTTGCTAATTACATGAAAGAAATAATATTTCATAGTAAATAAAATTACGTACTGATAAGAATATTAAAAGGAATACATGATACGAAAACCCTCTAGTACTTCAAAAAAGCAGGACAGGTCATAGTCCTTGTTTAACCCTTTAGTTTGTAATGTGGCCAGCTGGTGTATCCAAAACATTTCCCTTTGTTTCAGTTGTCTCTCCCTGTCTAGCCCACTCCTATTAGGTTCCACATGATCAATAATTTGCCATCTCATTTGGCTGATACAGTGTACCTTATCTAAAAAATGGCCTGAGACCAGGGCCTCTCTGTTTTTACATCTAATGTTAGATCTATGTTGGCTCATCCGGTCACGGGCCTTGCGTGTAGTTTCAGCTACATACACTAAAGAATAGGGACATTTTATTAGATAAACTACAT
>NC_069499.1:1103546528-1103554028 GCF_027579735.1 Bombina bombina
AGGTAGTACTATAGTGTATGTGATATAGTTCTAAGTCTTGTGAGGAATAGATAGATATAAATAACACATACATGTCATTGCAGACAGTTATTGTATACTTAGAAATTTTAGAATTGTATTTCTTACTAAATAAGGAAAGCTGCTATATCAATGTCTTTGTTGAGGCCTTTGGGAATCATGGAGTCTAGTTTGTGTATCCATTGTGTTTCCCTTCGTCTTAAATGGAGTTCCCTGCTTATACCTTCTGGGGGGTCCCTGATGTGTTCAAGTATGGTGCCTCTTAGACATGCTGGATTAGAATTGTGTATTAGGCGAAAATGATTTGACACGCTATGTTTTTTGAAACTGTTTTCTATGTTCCTAATATGTTCCAGTAGTCTGATCTTGTAAGGTCTAATAGTGCGCCCTACGTATTGGAGCCCACAGTTGCATTCGATGAGATACACTACATGATCTGTTTTGCAGTTAGTAATAGAATCTAATTCCCAGCTTTTGTGGTTTGAGGATGAAGTGATTTTTTTAGTGGGTTTATTGTTATTGTAGTGGTGTTTACATGCCTCACAATTAAGACGGTTGCATTTAAAGAAACCTTTTGTCTTATTTTGCAACCAGTTAGAAGTTTTTATAGTTTTAGTTATTGATTTTAGTTTGCTGGGGGCTATGGTTGCTCTGATATTTTTACCCTTCCTAAAGACTAGTTTGGGGTTATTTGTGGTTATGTCATTTAGTAGGGTATCCTTTTTCAATATATGCCAGTGTTTGTTTAAGATAGTTTTAATGGCATTAGCACCTTCATTATATGTTGTAATCATTAGTGGTATGTCATTTTGTTTTTTATTGTTTTTATTAGGATTTTTTAATAGTCTATTTCTATCCATTTTATTTACTTTATTAAATGCCTTGTGTATATTGTCAGCTTTATATCCTTTGCTTAATAATTTATTGGTTAAAATGTTTGATTCATGTAAGAAGTCTGTTTGTCTTGAACAATTTCTTTTTATACGTTGAAATTGTCCGTATGGTATGCTTTGTATCCAGGCCGGATGATGGCAACTGGTAGCTGTTAGATAACTGTTACTGTCTGTAGCTTTACTGTATAATTTTGTTTGAATAGTGTTACCTTCATGATAGAATATAAGGTCAAGGAATTCAATCTCTTTCGAATTAATTTTTTCGGTAAATGTTAGGTTAAAGTCATTAGTATTGATATGGTTTACAAAATCTTGAATTGTATTATTCGTGTCCTTTTGTTCCCATATTACTATAATATCATCAATAAACCGGAAATATGTTTTGATATTATCTTTGAAGGGATTGTTGTCCCAAATATGTTTATCCTCCCACATACCCATATATAGGTTGGCATAGCTGGGGGCGAATTTCGTCCCCATAGCTGTGCCACCTATTTGGAGGAAATGTTCGTTATTGAAGGTAAAGTAGTTTTTTTGTAGGATGAACTTTGCAGAATCTTTTATGAATTCAATTTTGTTTATTTCTAGATTGGACAGTTTGTTAAGCCAATAGTCTAATGCTTCTATACCTTTATTGTGGGGGATGTTGGTATATAAGGAACTGACGTCTAGTGTGAGCCAGCGAAAGTTATCTTCCCATTTGATATTAGATAGTTTGCTTATAGTGTCGGGTGTATCTCTAATGTGTGATTGGAGTTTAGGTACCAATGGTTGGAGAAATGAGTCTATGTATTCTGACAATTTGGTCGTGAGTGACCCTATTCCAGAAATAATGGGTCTTCCAGGGGGATTTGTATTAGATTTGTGTATTTTGGGTGTATGGTAAAAGGTGGCTACTTTCGGATTAGTAATAGATAGAAAGAGGAATTCACAATTGTTAATTGTGTTTTCATGTTTGGCCGTATCTAGGAGATTCCTATATTCTCGTAAATAACATTCTGTTGGGTCAGTTTTAAGGGGTCTGTATGTTTCATTATCACCGAGTAATCTCGTAGCTTCCTTGATGTAATCTGCCCTATCCTGTATGATAATCCCTCCTCCCTTGTCTGCCTCCCTTATTACTATCTCGTTATCTTCTTTTAATTGCTTTAAAATAATCTTTTCTTTCTTAGTGAGATTATCTTTTTTTATTTTGTATGTTTCGCACATTTGTAGTAGGTCTTCTTGAACTAACTTTTCGAATACCGGAATGTAGTTCCCTTTAGACTGTGTAGGGAAAAATGTAGAAATGGGTTTGAAATTTGAATGCGAGGGAAAATTTACAATTGCTGTACTAGAGCTGGGTACAGGGTTATTATCATTATCATTTAATAGTGATTCCAGATCTAATAGAGCGTTTAGGTCTTTATTGTCCAGTTGTGATGGAACTATAGTGTCCAGATTAATTAATTTATCTTTTTGTATTTTTTGGAAGTGCCTGTTTAGCGTTAACTTCCTAATATATTTATGTAAATCTATGAAAAGATCAAAGGGGTTAGGTCCCTTAGTGGGAGCAAATGCTAGACCTTTTTTTAGGAGATTTAATTCCTGTAGTGAAAAGGTTTTGTGTGTTGATAGATTGAATATTTTTACTTCTGAGTATGCATCAGAAGGATTAGACTTTACATTTTGGTTGATCTTATTCTTTTTTGATTGCATTCGTTTTCCTGCTCTACACCCTCTTCTTCTGACTCGTTTCTTCTTCTTTTTTGGTGATGTGGTTTTATTCTCCAATGTGGGATGTTGGTGTTCTGCTCTTGTTGAAATGGTGTGTGTGGGTGTGAGTCTCTGGGTATTGTGTTCTGATTGTTCGTTTTGTGTTGTCGGTTGTGTGGGTAGTAGGTTTGTTGGTATGGGAGGGAATGGTAATGGTATAGTGGATGTTGTGCCTGATTGATGTGTGCCGGTCTTCTGTAGTTGGGGGAGTGTTTGTATGGCTGTCTGATATGAGTGTTGGGAGGGTGTTGCGGAGGTAGACGTGGTCCTAAAAAATGAGAATTGTAATGACTATTGTTGCGATTGTTGGGTGGTTGTGTTTCTTTGAGGTTTCTATTGCGAGTTATGTGAGATAAATGATTGGGGAGCGAAGCGTTATGTATATGTTTATATCCTCTATTTTGTTGTTCTTTTGGATTTTGGTAGTGTAGTGAGAAACCTGGTGAGTATATTTCCTCATAGTTATCCTCATTTATTTTATCATGAGATTCAGGTTCTACTACTGTATTATGGTTTTCATAGTTGAAACCTAGATTGTGTGAAATATTATTATCTTCTTTTATTCTTTCTTTATGTAAGTTTAAATCTTTCATGAATTTATCTCTTTTTCGATTTTCTACTATTTTTTCATACCTCAAAATTTTGTTTTTGTTCTCATTGTCGAGCTCATTGTAATATACGTCTCCTTTGAAGTTGTTTAGTCTTTGTCTTATATCAGTGATCTGTTCTGTTAGGGTGTCTACCTTTTTATCCCTATATTTGATTAGAATTTTCATAAATGTAATGGAGCATTGATGTAGGGCTGTATCCCATTCTGTTAGAAACTCAATTTCTGTATCCTCAAATATAGGTGTTTTGGTGAGTTGTAGACCCTGAGGTACAATATTATATTTAATATATCTTTCTAAGGTTAAGCTATCATACCAATTTTGCAGTTGCTTCTTACTAAGTTTTTCTAGCTTTTCGAATAGTTTTTTTGGATTTGTAATTTCCAAATTGGTTTCTAAGGTGAATTGTTCCTCATTTATTGATAGATTTCTGCTTTTATATTTTCTCTGTGTCTCCCTGGGTATCTCTATGCTGGAGAAAGTCAATACCAGAACAGAAAGAGCACTCCAAGAGGCCAACCATCAACCCATAGGAAGTACAAGGGATCAACTCACCTTCAGAAACTTATCCCTGCATACTCCAAGAGGTTAACGAACATCACAAGAGGCACCATAGCAGAATACAAGGAGGAAATCCAATCATCTATATCTACCCCCAGTGCGGCATACTTACCTCATTTCGATTGAGGTAATATCTGGTAAGGGTAGTATATACCAACTATAACCTACATAATTACTACATCTGGAGATTTATTACGAATTATATCATCTCCAGGACCTCTATGAACATTATTTTTAAGTTCATATATTTTATATGCTATCTTTAACTGGACTCTCATTCATTATTTATTTGTTGTATGTTTACAGCCCTACATCAATGCTCCATTACATTTATGAAAATTCTAATCAAATATAGGGATAAAAAGGTAGACACCCTAACAGAACAGATCACTGATATAAGACAAAGACTAAACAACTTCAAAGGAGACGTATATTACAATGAGCTCGACAATGAGAACAAAAACAAAATTTTGAGGTATGAAAAAATAGTAGAAAATCGAAAAAGAGATAAATTCATGAAAGATTTAAACTTACATAAAGAAAGAATAAAAGAAGATAATAATATTTCACACAATCTAGGTTTCAACTATGAAAACCATAATACAGTAGTAGAACCTGAATCTCATGATAAAATAAATGAGGATAACTATGAGGAAATATACTCACCAGGTTTCTCACTACACTACCAAAATCCAAAAGAACAACAAAATAGAGGATATAAACATATACATAACGCTTCGCTCCCCAATCATTTATCTCACATAACTCGCAATAGAAACCTCAAAGAAACACAACCACCCAACAATCGCAACAATAGTCATTACAATTCTCATTTTTTAGGACCACGTCTACCTCCGCAACACCCTCCCAACACTCATATCAGACAGCCATACAAACACTCCCCCAACTACAGAAGACCGGCACACATCAATCAGGCACAACATCCACTATACCATTACCATTCCCTCCCATACCAACAAACCTACTACCCACACAACCGACAACACAAAACGAACAATCAGAACACAATACCCAGAGACTCACACCCACACACACCATTTCAACAAGAGCAGAACACCAACATCCCACATTGGAGAATAAAACCACATCACCAAAAAAGAAGAAGAAACGAGTCAGAAGAAGAGGGTGTAGAGCAGGAAAACGAATGCAATCAAAAAAGAATAAGATCAACCAAAATGTAAAGTCTAATCCTTCTGATGCATACTCAGAAGTAAAAATATTCAATCTATCAACACACAAAACCTTTTCACTACAGGAATTAAATCTCCTAAAAAAAGGTCTAGCATTTGCTCCCACTAAGGGACCTAACCCCTTTGATCTTTTCATAGATTTACATAAATATATTAGGAAGTTAACGCTAAACAGGCACTTCCAAAAAATACAAAAAGATAAATTAATTAATCTGGACACTATAGTTCCATCACAACTGGACAATAAAGACCTAAACGCTCTATTAGATCTGGAATCACTATTAAATGATAATGATAATAACCCTGTACCCAGCTCTAGTACAGCAATTGTAAATTTTCCCTCGCATTCAAATTTCAAACCCATTTCTACATTTTTCCCTACACAGTCTAAAGGGAACTACATTCCGGTATTCGAAAAGTTAGTTCAAGAAGACCTACTACAAATGTGCGAAACATACAAAATAAAAAAAGATAATCTCACTAAGAAAGAAAAGATTATTTTAAAGCAATTAAAAGAAGATAACGAGATAGTAATAAGGGAGGCAGACAAGGGAGGAGGGATTATCATACAGGATAGGGCAGATTACATCAAGGAAGCTACGAGATTACTCGGTGATAATGAAACATACAGACCCCTTAAAACTGACCCAACAGAATGTTATTTACGAGAATATAGGAATCTCCTAGATACGGCCAAACATGAAAACACAATTAACAATTGTGAATTCCTCTTTCTATCTATTACTAATCCGAAAGTAGCCACCTTTTACCATACACCCAAAATACACAAATCTAATACAAATCCCCCTGGAAGACCCATTATTTCTGGAATAGGGTCACTCACGACCAAATTGTCAGAATACATAGACTCATTTCTCCAACCATTGGTACCTAAACTCCAATCACACATTAGAGATACACCCGACACTATAAGCAAACTATCTAATATCAAATGGGAAGATAACTTTCGCTGGCTCACACTAGACGTCAGTTCCTTATATACCAACATCCCCCACAATAAAGGTATAGAAGCATTAGACTATTGGCTTAACAAACTGTCCAATCTAGAAATAAACAAAATTGAATTCATAAAAGATTCTGCAAAGTTCATCCTACAAAAAAACTACTTTACCTTCAATAACGAACATTTCCTCCAAATAGGTGGCACAGCTATGGGGACGAAATTCGCCCCCAGCTATGCCAACCTATATATGGGTATGTGGGAGGATAAACATATTTGGGACAACAATCCCTTCAAAGATAATATCAAAACATATTTCCGGTTTATTGATGATATTATAGTAATATGGGAACAAAAGGACACGAATAATACAATTCAAGATTTTGTAAACCATATCAATACTAATGACTTTAACCTAACATTTACCGAAAAAATTAATTCGAAAGAGATTGAATTCCTTGACCTTATATTCTATCATGAAGGTAACACTATTCAAACAAAATTATACAGTAAAGCTACAGACAGTAACAGTTATCTAACAGCTACCAGTTGCCATCATCCGGCCTGGATACAAAGCATACCATACGGACAATTTCAACGTATAAAAAGAAATTGTTCAAGACAAACAGACTTCTTACATGAATCAAACATTTTAACCAATAAATTATTAAGCAAAGGATATAAAGCTGACAATATACACAAGGCATTTAATAAAGTAAATAAAATGGATAGAAATAGACTATTAAAAAATCCTAATAAAAACAATAAAAAACAAAATGACATACCACTAATGATTACAACATATAATGAAGGTGCTAATGCCATTAAAACTATCTTAAACAAACACTGGCATATATTGAAAAAGGATACCCTACTAAATGACATAACCACAAATAACCCCAAACTAGTCTTTAGGAAGGGTAAAAATATCAGAGCAACCATAGCCCCCAGCAAACTAAAATCAATAACTAAAACTATAAAAACTTCTAACTGGTTGCAAAATAAGACAAAAGGTTTCTTTAAATGCAACCGTCTTAATTGTGAGGCATGTAAACACCACTACAATAACAATAAACCCACTAAAAAAATCACTTCATCCTCAAACCACAAAAGCTGGGAATTAGATTCTATTACTAACTGCAAAACAGATCATGTAGTGTATCTCATCGAATGCAACTGTGGGCTCCAATACGTAGGGCGCACTATTAGACCTTACAAGATCAGACTACTGGAACATATTAGGAACATAGAAAACAGTTTCAAAAAACATAGCGTGTCAAATCATTTTCGCCTAATACACAATTCTAATCCAGCATGTCTAAGAGGCACCATACTTGAACACATCAGGGACCCCCCAGAAGGTATAAGCAGGGAACTCCATTTAAGACGAAGGGAAACACAATGGATACACAAACTAGACTCCATGATTCCCAAAGGCCTCAACAAAGACATTGATATAGCAGCTTTCCTTATTTAGTAAGAAATACAATTCT
>NC_069499.1:1103561528-1103573992 GCF_027579735.1 Bombina bombina
CATCCAAAGAATGCAACGATTTCTCCTTAGAATTCTTAGGATTAAGACATAATGAAGGAACCACAATGTCTCTACTAATGTTGTTGGAATTCACAACTTAGGTAAAAATTCAAAAGAAGTTCGCAACACCGCCTTATCCTGATGAAAAATCAGAAAAGGAGACTCACAAGAAAGAGCAGATAATTCAGAAACTCTTCTGGCAGAAGAGATGGCCAAAAGGAACAAAACTTTCCAAGAAAGTAATTTAATATCCAATGAATGCATAGGTTCAAATGGAGGAGCTTGAAGAGCCCCCAGAACCAAATTCAAACTCCAAGGAGGAGAAATTGACTTAATGACAGGCTTTATACGAACCAAAGCTTGTACAAAACAATGAATATCAGGAAGAATAGCAATCTGTCTGTGAAAAAGAACAGAAAGAGCAGAGATTTGACCTTTCAAGGAACTTGCGGACAAACCCTTATCTAAACCATCCTGAAGAAACTGTAATATTCTCGGTATTCTAAAAGAATGCCAAGAAAAATGATGAGAAAGACACCAAGAAATATAAGTCTTCCAGACTCTATAATATATCTCTCTGGATACAGATTTACGAGCCTGTAACATAGTATTAATCACAGAGTCAGAGAAACCTCTTTGACCAAGAATCAAGCGTTCAATCTCCATACCTTTAAATTTAAGGATTTCAGATCCTGATGGAAAAAAGGACCTTGAGACAAAAGGTCTGGTCTTAACGGAAGAGTCCATGGTTGGCAAGAGGCCATCCGGACAAGATCCGCATACCAAAACCTGTGAGGCCATGCCGGAGCTACCAGCAGAACAAACGAGCATTCCTTCAGAATCTTGGAGATTACTCTTGGAAGAAGAACTAGAGGCGGAAAGATATAGGCAGGATGATACTTCCAAGGAAGTGATAATGCATCCACTGCCTCCGCCTGAGGATCCCGGGATCTGGACAGATACCTGGGAAGTTTCTTGTTTAGATGAGAAGCCATCAGATCTATTTCTGGAAGTTCCCACATTTGAACAATCTGAAGAAATACCTCTGGGTGAAGAGACCATTCGCCCGGATGCAACGTTTGGCGACTGAGATAATCCGCTTTCCAATTGTCCATACCTGGGATATGAACAAAGGAGATCGCATCTGATGCGGCAGTCCTAAGACCCAACATTTCCATGCATAAGGCTACCAAAGGGAATGATTGTGACTGAAGGTTTTAACAAGCTGATATCAATGTTAAACTTCTCTTGTCTGACAAGGACAGAGTCATAGACACTGAATTTATCTAGAAACCTAAAAAGGTTACCCTTGTCTGAGGAATCAATGAACTGAATGGTAAATTGATCCTCCAACCATGAATTTGAAGAAACAACACAAGTCGATTCGTATGAGATTCTTCGAAAATGAGAAGACTGAGCAAGTACCAAGATATCGTCCAAATAAGGAAATACCAAAACCCTATTCTCTGATTACAGAAAAAAGGGGCACCGAGAACCTTTGAAAAAAATTCTTGGAACTGAGGCTAGGCCAAACGGTAGAGCCACAAAACTGGTAATGCTTGTCTAAAAAGAGAATCTCAGACACTAAAAGTGATCTGGATGAATCGGAATATGCAGATACACATCCTGTAAATCTATTGTAGACATATAATGCCCTTGCTAAACAAAAGGCAGGATAGTCCTACAGTAACCATCTTGAATGTTGGTATCCTAACATAACGATTCAATAATGACAGATCCGGAACTGGTCTGAAGGAATTGACCTTCTTTGGTACAAATGAAGAGATAAAATAAAACCCCAGCCCCTGTTCCAGAACTGGAACTGGCATAAATACTCCAGCCAACTCTAGATCTGAAACACATTACAGAAATGCTGAGCCTTTACTGTGTTAACTGGGACACGGGAAAGAAAAGAATCTCTTAGCAGGAGGCCTTAACTTGAAGCCAATTCTGTACCTTTCTGAAACAATGTTTCTGAAACCAGAGAATAAGAACGGAATTGATCCAAATTTCTTTGAAGAAAACGTAATCTGCCCCATACCAGCTGAGCTGGAATAAGGGCCGCACCTTCATAGGTACTTAGGAGCTGGCTATAGGTTTCTATAAGGCTTGGATATATTCCAAACTGGAAATAGTTTCCAAACTGATACCGCTCCTGAGGATGAAGGATCAGGCTTTTGTTCCTTGTGAGGAAAGGAACTAAAATGATTATTTACCCTGGAAAGAAAGGGAAAGCAAAGATGACTTAGAAGACATGTCAGCATTCCAAGTTTAATCCATAAAGCTTCTCTAGCTAAAATAGCTAGAGACATATACCTGACATCAACTCTAATGATATCAAAAGATGGTATCACCAATAAAATTATTAGCATGTTATAGAATAATAATAATGCTATAAAATTATGATCTGTTACTTGTTGCGCTAAAGCTTCTAATCAAAAAGTTGAAGCTGCAGCAACATCCGCTAAAAATATAGCAGGTCTAAGAAGATTACCTGAACATAAGTAAGCTTTTCTTAGAAAGGATTCAATTTTCCTATCTAAAGGATCCTTTAATGAAGTACTATCTGCCGTAGGAATAGTAGTACATTAGCAGGAGTAGAGACAGCCCCATAACCTTAGGGATTTTTGTCTCAAAAAACTCTAATCTGTCAGATGGCACAGGATATAATTTGCTTAAACGTCTAGAAGGAGTAAATAAATTACCCAAATTATTCCATTCCCTGGAAATTACTTCAGAAATAGCATCAGGGAGATAAAACACTTCTGGAATAACTACAGGAGATTTAAAAACCTTATTTAAACGTTTACATTTAGAATCAAGAGGACCAGAATCCTCTATTTCTAATGCAAATAACACTTCTTTAAGTAAAGAACGAATAAATTCCATCTTGAACAAATACAAAGATTTATCAGCATCAACCTCTGAGACAGAAACCTCTGAACCAGAAGAACCATTATCAGTATCAGAATGATGATGTTCATTTAAAAATTCATCTGAAAAAAGAGAAGTTTTAAAAGACTTATGTATACTAGAAGGAGAAATAACAGACATAGCCTTCTTAATGGATTTAAAAAATAAAATCTCTTATGTTATCAGGAACACTCTGAAAATTAGATGTTGACGGAACAGCAACAGGTAATGTAACAGTACTAAAGGAAATTTTATCTGCATTAATAAGTTTGACATGACATGCAATACAAATAACAGCTGGAGAAACAGATACCAAAAGTTTATAGCAGATACACTTAGCTTGGTAGCTCCAGCACTGTGCAGTGATTTTCCTGAAGTAACTTCTGACTCAGTTGCAACGTGGAACATATTGCAATATGTAAAAGAAAAAAACAACATATAAAGCAAAATTGATCAAATTCCTTAAATGACAGTTTCAGGAATGGGAAAAAATGCCAAAGAACAAGCTTCTAGCAACCAGAAGCAATAAAAAATGAGACTTAAATAATGTGGAGACAAAAGTGACGCCCATATTTTTTCGCGCCAAATAAGACGCCCACATTATTTGGCGCCTAAATGCTTTTTGGCGCCAAAAATGACGCCACATCCGGAACGCCGACATCTTTGGCGCAAAATAACGTCAAAGAATGACGCAACTTCCGGCGACACGTATGACGCCGGAAACGGAAATAGAATTTTTGCGCCAAAAAAGTCCGCGCCAAGAATGACGCAATAAAATGAAGCATTTTCAGCCCCCGCGAGCCTAACAGCCCACAGGGAAAAAGTCAAATTTTAAGGTAAAAAATGTTAAATTAAAATGCATTATCCCAAATATGAAACTGACTGTCTGAAAAATAAGGAAAGTTGAACATTCTGAGTCAAGGCAAATAAATGTTTGAATACATATATTTAGAACTTTATAAACAAAGTGCCCAACCATAGCTAGGAGTGTCACAGAAAATAAGACTTACTTACCCCAGGACACTCATCTACATATAGCAGATAGCCAAACCAGTACTGAAACGAGAATCAGCAGAGGTAATGGTATATATAAGAGTATATCGTCGATCTGAAAAGGGAGGTAAGAGATGAATCTCTACGACCGATAACAGAGAACCTATGAAATAGACCCCTTAGAAGGAGATCACTGCATTCAAATAGGCAATACTCTCCTCACATCCCTCTGACATTCACTGCACGCTGAGAGGAAAACCGGGCTCCAACTTGCTGCGGAGCGCATATCAACGTAGAATCTAGCACAAACTTACTTCACCACCTCCATCGGAGGCAAAGTTTGTAAAACTGAATTGTGGGTGTGGTGAGGGGTGTATTTATAGGCATTTTAAGGTTTGGGAAACTTTGCCCCTCCTGGTAGGAATGTATATCCCATACGTCACTAGCTCATGGACTCTTGCTAATTACATGAAAGAAATGCTAATTTAATGAATGTGGTTTAGTGTTTGTTTACTCTTTTACAGCAGGGTCGTTTTTGTATTTTGTTTACTCAAACTTTACACCCACTAACTTAGCAGCTTGCCTCTGTACTTCACACTAAACTTCTGAACTCTCTGTAGCTCTGCTGTTTTATTACTTTAAAATGCTGTGGTCCCTTCCCCCCCCCCCCTTGTGTGTGTGTGTGTGTGTCTCTCTCTATATATCTAGCCATCTCTCTCCTTATGTGTTGTTCTCCCCCGTGGTCTCTTTCTCTCTCTGTCTCTCTTCCTCCCCCATGGTCTCTTTCTCTCTCTGTCTCTCTTCCTCCCCCATGGTCTCTTTCTCTGTCTCTCTTCCTCCCCCTCTGACTCTCATCCCTTATGTAATGAAAGAATCTATAAGCATAATTTGCAGCATTAAAGTAAAAAGTATGTTTTAAACATATTTTAATGGGCATGGATTTCTAGATCTCATAATCAGAGCAAGCATTGTGTTATCTGGCAAGAGTTTCTGTTACAATCCTTTTAGACTAAAATCAGATGTTTACTAAGTTGACCAGTTTTCCAAGACACCATTTAAAGGGACATGAAACCCATATGAAACCCATATGCAAATTTAAATAACTTTCCAATTTACATCTAATATCTAATTTTCTTCATTATTTTGATGTCCTTTGTTGAAAATCATATCTAAATATGCTCAGTAGCTGCTGATTGGTGGCTGCACATAGATACCTCATGTGATTGGCTCACCCATGTGCATTGCTATTTCTTCGACAAAGGATATCTAAAGAATGAAGGCGTATCCTGCCACTGCCTCACCAGCCTCTGATGTCACTGCACGTCACTGATACATACACACATTATATATATATAAAAATCAATGTAACTATTTGCATAGGAAATTAGTACATCTAGGCAAGTATCCCCGCTTGCTTTTCCCCAGAAATTCTTAATATACAATATTTCCAATGCACAAGAGAATTGTGGGTAAGATATGCAAATTAGATATGCAAATTCTCATTTTTTTTGCTTCAAAAATACTGTTTTGACACAGTGATCCTTTTAAACAGGATTATGACAGCAAACCAGAAATCACTCACTAGACAACATAATTTATGTAAGAACTTACCTGATAAATTCATTTCTTTCATATTAGCAAGAGTCCATGAGCTAGTGACGTATGGGATATACATTCCTACCAGGAGGGGCAAAGTTTCCCAAACCTCAAAATGCCTATAAATACACCCCTCACCACACCCACAATTCAGTTTAACGAATAGCCAAGAAGTGGGGTGATAAAAAAGTGCGAAAGCATATAAAATAAGGAATTGGAATAATTGTGCTTTATACAAAAATCATAACCACCACAAAAAAAGGGCGGGCCTCATGGACTCTTGCTAATATGAAAGAAATGAATTTATCAGGTAAGTTCTTACATAAATTATGTTTTCTTTCATGTAATTAGCAAGAGTCCATGAGCTAGTGACGTATGGGATAATGATTACCCAAGATGTGGATCTTTCCACACAAGAGTCACTAGAGAGGGAGGGATAAAATAAAGACAGCCAATTCCTGCTGAAAATAATCCACACCCAAAATAAAGTTTAATGAAAAACATAAGCAGAAGATTCAGACTGAAACCGCTGCCTGAAGTACTTTTCTACCAAAAACTGCTTCAGAAGAAGAAAATACATCAAAATGGTAGAATTTAGTAAAAGTATGCAAAGAGGACCAAGTTGCTGCCTTGCAAATCTGATCAACCGAAGCTTCATTCCTAAACGCCCAGGAAGTAGAAACTGACCTGGTAGAATGAGCTGTAATCCTCTGAGGCGGAGTTTTACCCGACTCAACATAGGCAAGATGAATTAAAGATTTCAACCAAAATGCCAAAGAAATGGCAGAAGCTTTCTGGCCTTTTCTAGAACCGGAAAAGATAACAAATAGACTAGAAGTCTTTCGGAAAGACTTAGTAGCTTCAACATAATATTTCAAAGCTCTAACAACATCCAAAGAATGCAATGATTTCTCCTTAGAATTCTTAGGATTAGGACATAATGAAGGAACCACAATTTCTCTACTAATGTTGTTGGAATTCACAACTTTAGGTAAAAATTCAAAAGAAGTTCGCAACACCGCCTTATCCTGATGAAAAATCAGAAAAGGAGACTCACAAGAAAGAGCATATAATTCAGAAACTCTTCTGGCAGAAGAGATGGCCAAAAGGAACAAAACTTTCCAATAAAGTAATTTAATGTCCATTGAATGCATAGGTTCAAACGGAGGAGCTTGAAGAGCCCCCAGAACCAAATTCAAACTCCAAGGAGGAGAAATTGACTTAATGACAGGTTTTATACGAACCAAAGCTTGTACAAAACAATGAATATCAGGAAGAATAGCAATCTTTCTGTGAAAAAGAATAGAAAGAGCAGAGATTTGTCCTTTCAAGGAACTTGCGGACAAACCTTTATCTAAACCATCCTGAAGAAACTGTAAAATTCTCGGAATTCTAAAAGAATGCCAAGAAAAATGATGAGAAATACACCAAGAAATATAAGTCTTCCAGACTCTATAATATATCTCTCTAGATACAGATTTACGAGCCTGTAACATAGTATTAATCACAGAGTCAGAGAAACCTCTTTGACCAAGAATCAAGCGTTCAATCTCCATACCTTTAAATTTAAGGATTTCAGATCCTGATGGAAAAAAGGACCTTGTGACAGAAGGTCTGGTCTTAACAGAAGAGTCCACGGTTGGCAAGAGGCCATCCGGACAAGATCCGCATACCAAAACCTGTGAGGCCATGCCGGAGCTACCAGCAGAACAAACGAGCATTCCTTCAGAATCTTGGAGATTACTCTTGGAAGAAGAACTAGAGGCGGAAAGATATAGGCAGGATGATACTTCCAAGGAAGTGATAATGCATCCACTGCCTCCGCCTGAGGATCCCGGGATCTGGACAGATACCTGGGAAGTTTCTTGTTTAGATGGGACGCCATCAAATCTATTTCTGGAAGTTCCCACATTTGAACGATCTGAAGAAATACCTCTGGGTGAAGAGACCATTCGCCCGGATGCAACGTTTGGCGACTGAGATAATCCGCTTCCCAATTGTCTACACCTGGGATATGAACCGCAGAGATTAGACAGGAGCTGGATTCCGCCCAAACCAAAATTCGAGATACTTCTTTCATAGCCAGAGGACTGTGAGTTCCTCCTTGATGATTGATGTATGCCACAGTTGTGACATTGTCTGTCTGAAAACAAATGAACGATTCTCTCTTCAGAAGAGGCCAAAACTGAAGAGCTCTGAAAATTGCACGGAGTTCCAAAATATTGATCGGTAATCTCACCTCCTGAGATTCCCAAACTCCTTGTGCCGTCAGAGATCCCCACACAGCTCCCCAACCTGTAAGACTTGCATCTGTTGAAATTACAGTCCAGGTCGGAAGCACAAAAGAAGCCCCCTGAATTAAACGATGGTGATCTGTCCACCACGTTAGAGAGTGTCGAACAATCGGTTTTAAAGATATTAATTGAGATATCTTTGTGTAATCCTTGCACCATTGATTCAGCATACAAAGCTGAAGAGGTCGCATGTGAAAACGAGCAAAGGGGATCGCGTCCGATGCAGCAGTCATAAGACCTAGAATTTCCATGCAAAAGGCTACCGAAGAGAATGATTGTGACTGAAGGTTTCGACAAGCTGCAATCAGTTTTAGACATCTCTTGTCTGTTAAAGACAGAGTCATGGACACTGAATCTATCTGGAAACCCAGAAAGGTTACCCTTGTCTGAGGAATCAATGAACTTTTTGGTAAATTGATCCTCCAACCATGATCTTGAAGAAACAACACAAGTCGATTCGTATGAAATTCTGCTAAATGTAAAGACTGAGCAAGTACCAAGATATCGTCCAAATAAGGAAATACCACAATACCCTGTTCTCTGATTACAGACAGAAGGGCACCGAGAACCTTTGTAAAAATTCTTGGAGCTGTAGCTAGGCCAAACGGCAGAGCCACAAACTGGTAATGCTTGTCCAGAAAAGAGAATCTCAGGAACCGATAATGATCTGGATGAATCGGAATATGCAGATATGCATCCTGTAAATCTATTGTGGACATATAATTCCCTTGCTGAACAAAAGGCAAGATAGTCCTTACAGTTACCATCTTGAACGTTGGTATCCTTACATAACGATTCAATATTTTTAGATCCAGAACTGGTCTGAAGGAATTCTCCTTCTTTGGTACAATGAAGAGATTTGAATAAAACCCCATCCCCTGTTCCTGAACTGGAACTGGCATAATTACTCCAGTCAACTCTAGATCTGAAACACAATTCAGAAATGCTTGAGCTTTTACTGGATTTACTGGGACACGGGAAAGAAAAAATCTCTTTGCAGGAGGTCTCATCTTGAAACCAATTCTGTACCCTTCTGAAACAATGTTCTGAATCCAAAGATTGTGAACAGAATTGATCCAAATTTCTTTGAAAAAACGTAACCTGCCCCCTACCAGCTGAGCTGGAATGAGAGCCGCACCTTCATGTGGACTTAGAAGCAGGCTTTGCCTTTCTGGCTGGCTTGGATTTATTCCAGATTGGAGATGGTTTCCAAACTGAAACTGCTCCTGAGGATGAAGGATCAGACTTTTGTTCTTTGTTGAAACGAAAGGAACGAAAACGATTATTAGCCCTGTTTTTACCCTTAGATTTTTTATCCTGTGGTAAAAAAGTTCCTTTCCCACCAGTAACAGTTGAAATAATAGAATCCAACTGAGAACCAAATAATTTGTTACCCTGGAAAGAAATGGAAAGTAGAGTTGATTTAGAAGCCATATCAGCATTCCAAGTCTTAAGCCATAAAGCTCTTCTAGCTAAAATAGCTAGAGACATAAACCTGACATCAACTCTGATAATATCAAAGATGGCATCACAGATAAAATTATTAGCAAGAAGAAGAAAAATATCATGAGAATCATGATGTGTTACTTGTTGCGCTAAAGTTTCCAACCAAAAAGTTGAAGCTGCAGCAACATCAGCCAAAGATATAGCAGGTCTAAGAAGATTACCTGAACACAGATAAGCTTTTCTTAGAAAGGATTCAATTTTCCTATCTAAAGGATCCTTAAACGAAGTACCATCTGACGTAGGAATAGTAGTACGTTTAGCAAGGGTAGAAATAGCCCCATCAACTTTAGGGATTTTGTCCCAAAATTCTAATCTGTCAGACGGCACAGGATATAATTGCTTAAAACGTTTAGAAGGAGTAAATGAATTACCCAATTTATCCCATTCTTTGGAAATTACTGCAGAAATAGCATTAGGAACAGGAAAAACTTCTGGAATAACCACAGGAGATTTAAATACCTTATCCAAACGTTTAGAATTAGTATCAAGAGGACCAGAATCCTCTATTTCTAAAGCAATTAGAACTTCTTTAAGTAAAGAACGAATAAATTCCATTTTAAATAAATATGAAGATTTATCAGCATCAACCTCTGAGACAGAATCCTCTGAACCAGAAGAGTCATCAGAATCAGAATGATGATGTTCATTTAAAAATTCATCTGTAGGGAGAGAAGTTTTAAAAGATTTTTTATGTTTACTAGAAGGAGAAATAACAAACATAGCCTTCTTTATGGATTCAGAAACAAAATCTCTTATGTTATCAGGAACATTCTGCACCTTAGATGTTGAAGGAACTGCAACAGGCAATGGTACTTTACTAAAGGAAATATTATCTGCATTAACAAGTTTGTCATGACAATCAATACAAACAACAGCTGGAGGAATAGCTACCAAAAGTTTACAGCAGATACACTTAGCTTTGGTAGATCCAGCACTAGACAGCGATTTTCCTGTAGTATCTTCTGACTCAGATGCAACGTGAGACATCTTGCAATATGTAAGAGAAAAAACAACATATAAAGCAAAATTGATCAAATTCCTTAAATGACAGTTTCAGGAATGGGAAAAAATGCCAAAGAACAAGCTTCTAGCAACCAGAAGCAATGAAAAATGAGACTTAAATAATGTGGAGACAAAAGCGACGCCCATATTTTTTAGCGCCAAATAAGACGCCCACATTATTTGGCGCCTAAATGCTTTTGGCGCCAAAAATGACGCCACATCCGGAACGCCGACATTTTTGGCGCAAAATAACGTAAAAAAATGACGCAACTTCCGGCGACACGTATGACGCCGGAAACGGAAAATAATTTTTGCGCCAAAAAAGTCCGCGCCAAGAATGACGCAATAAAATGAAGCATTTTCAGCCCCCGCGAGCCTAACAGCCCACAGGGAAAAAGAGTCAAATTTTTTGAAGGTAAGAAAAAATGATTAAATCAAATGCATTATCCCAAATATGAAACTGACTGTCTGAAAAATAAGGAAAGTTGAACATTCTGAGTCAAGGCAAATAAATGTTTGAATACATATATTTAGAACTTTATAAACAAAGTGCCCAACCATAGCTTAGAGTGTCACAGAAAATAAGATTTACTTACCCCAGGACACTCATCTACATGTTTGTAGAAAGCCAAACCAGTACTGAAACGAGAATCAGCAGAGGTAATGGTATATATAAGAGTATATCGTCTATCTGAAAAGGGAGGTAAGAGATGAATCTCTACGACCGATAACAGAGAACCTATGAAATAGACCCCGTAGAAGGAGATCACTGCATTCAAATAGGCAATACTCTCTTCACATCCCTCTGACATTCACTGCACGCTGAGAGGAAAACCGGGCTCCAACTTGCTGCGGAGCGCATATCAACGTAGAATCTAGCACAAACTTACTTCACCACCTCCATAGGAGGCAAAGTTTGTAAAACTGAATTGTGGGTGTGGTGAGGGGTGTATTTATAGGCATTTTGAGGTTTGGGAAACTTTGCCCCTCCTGGTAGGAATGTATATCCCATACGTCACTAGCTCATGGACTCTTGCTAATTACATGAAAGAAAAGCCTGTTTCGTTCTTTTTGGAACTCATCAGTAGGAGATAGATTGCTGGTTGCTGCATTGGAAAAGTTATTTTCATGGTTAAACCAAAATTCATTAAAATTATGGGGGGAGATAAAAAACTGAAATTAAAATCCTCCATGTTTCAGTTTTTTTATCTCCCGATATGACAAAGATATACCCCAGCGCCACCTATACCTTATATGCCTGAGGCAGTGATACCTAGCTATCACCTAGTGAAGAACAAATGTAGGGAGTGGGCCCAGGCGCCAGCAATATGGAGGCTAAGGTAAAAGTGTAGATGATGATTTATTACATAAAAAAATCACATTAATAGAATAACAAGATAAAAAGTTAAAATAGTAATTGCAATATTACAAATGCATGGATCCACGCTGTGTACACATAAAAGCTTGATAAAAGACTGATAAATGAATGATAATAAACTGACGAAACAAGCTTGCTCAGTGGGTACAAGATATACAATAAAATTAACTACAGTATACACAAATAAATAATGCCAAAAAAACATGATTCAAAAGAGTCCAAAAAAGTCCAAACAAATCCAAAAAAATCCAAAAACTAAATACGCAATCAAATCTGTGATGACAAATGTGAAATGTGATGAAAGCTGCAGCAGTGTTTCAAAAATAGATGCACATATCCAAAAAGATGTGATAGAAGTGTTGATCCTGTGAAGTAATTGATATAGGAATATAATCCAGTATAAGAAAGTATTAGGTGTAGCAATAGTATTTGTCTCTTAGTGCTCAAATGCCCATGAGGAACTGGCCTCAATACGAAAAAAGAAGTCAAGAAAAAATATTGAGTGAAGAAAAAATGAGTGAAGAAAAAATACAAGGAAAAATAAAAGGAAAACAACAACGAACAGATGCAAAAACCTGTGGAAAAAAAGAATAAAATACAATGTGTAGAATTGTAACAAATATATCTTCCTACTGAAATAAGGCTTACCAGGTCTACGCGTTTCGGCCCTCTCTGGGCCTTTATCAAGACTTGAAGGGTCTTGATAAAGGCCCAGAGAGGGCCGAAACGCGTAGACCTGGTAAGCCTTATTATATATACACACACACATATATATATATATA
>NC_069499.1:1103574092-1103606592 GCF_027579735.1 Bombina bombina
ATCACCAAAAAACATCCGATCTTTATGAAATTTTCACCACATGATCCCAATGCTTTGAAATGATTGCACACAAATTTTCAAATCAATTAACCCCTTACTGCCCAAACCGGAGCAAATATAAGTAAACTACCGGTTTAACACACTACAGCACGGTGCCACAGTCTTTGCTGTGGCCCTACCTTCCTTTTGGGTTATTTGTAGAATAAAATAAGCCTCCCTGAAGTCCTCCTGTACTCTCAGGACTCTACACGTGAAGCTGCATGAAGCTGCCTTGCAAAACAACTGCGCAACTGAGGCGCGAAAATGAGGCCCCCTCCCTCTTCATTCCGGAGTTATGGGGCCTTCCTGAGTCAGATTAGGTGTCTTACAATATGCCAGGCGTAATAAAAACCCCAAAAGTGTTCCCAACGTCTAAAACACTTGAATAAATGTAAGATTACACTAATAAAGTAATCAATTTAGCCCATCACAGTGTCTACCAGTATTTAAGCCCTTCACAGAAGCCATCCTTCTATACTGCGTCTCAGAAAATGGCTTACCTTCCCACATGGGGATTTCTATCAGTCTTCTAGCATTACCAGGTCTTGTTAGAAAAGAAATGACTGAGCATACCTTAAGCAGTTAAGCCTGCAAACTGTTCCCCCCAACTGAAGTTCTCCGGTACTCAACAGTCCTGCGTGGGAACAGCAATGGATTTTAGTTACAACATGCTAAAATCTTTTTCCTCTCAGCAGAAATCTTCATCACTTTCTGCCTCAGAGTAAATAGTACAAACCG
Source organism: Bombina bombina (assembly GCF_027579735.1). Classification (NCBI taxonomy): domain Eukaryota; kingdom Metazoa; phylum Chordata; class Amphibia; order Anura; family Bombinatoridae; genus Bombina; species Bombina bombina. The sequence continues at coordinate 1,103,574,870 of NC_069499.1, forward strand.
GCACTATTTTAAAATAACAAACTCTTGATTGAAGAAATAAAAAACTACAAATCTAACACCACATACTCTTTACCCTCCCGTGGAGATGCTACTTGTTAGAGCGGCAAAGAGAATGACTGGGGGGCGGAGCCTGAGGGGAGCTATATGGGCAGCTTTGCTGTGTGCTCTCTTTGCCACTTCCTGTAGGGATTGAGAATATCCCACAAGTAAGGATGAATCCGTGGACTGGATACACCATGTAAGAGAAAGAGGGGGAGAGAGCGCAAAAAAGAGGGGGAGAGAGCGCAAGGGGGAGACAGCACAAAAGAGAGGGGGAGAGAGCGCAAAAAAGAGGGGGGAGAGAGAGAGCTCAAAAGAGAGGGGGGGAGAGAGAGCTCAAAAGAGAGGGGGGGAGAGAGAGCTCAAAAGAGAGAGGGGGAGAGAGAGCTCAAAAGAGGGGGGAGAGAGAGCTCAAAAGAGAGGGGGGAGAGAGTGCACAAAAGAGGGGGAGAGAGAGCGCAAAAGAGAAGGGAGAGAGCGCAAAAGAGAAGGGAGAGAGCGCAAAAGAGAAGGGAGAGAGCGCAAAAGAGAAGGGAGAGAGCGCAAAAGAGAAGGGAGAGAGCGCAAAAGAGAAGGGAGAGAGAGCAAAAGAGAGGGGAGAGAGAGCAAAAGAGAGGGGGAGAGAGAGCAAAAGAGAGGGGGAGAGAGAGCAAAAGAGAGGGGGAGAGAGAGCAAAAGAGAGGGGGAGAGAGAGAGCAAAAGAGAGGGGGGAGAGAGAGCAAAAGAGAGGGGGGGGGAGAGAGAGAGAGCAAAAGAGTGGGGGAGAGAGCAAAAGAGGGGAAGAGAGCAAAAGAGAGGGGGAGAGAGAGAGCAAAAGAGGGGAAGAGAGAGAGCAAAAGAGGGGAAGAGAGAGAGCAAAAGAGGGGAAGAGAGAGAGCAAAAGAGGGGAAGAGAGAGAGCAAAAGAGGGGAAGAGAGAGTGCAAAAGATGAGAAGAGAGAGTGCAAAAGAGGAGAAGAGAGAGTGCAAAAGAGGGGAAGAGAGCAAAAGAGAGGGGGAGAGAGCAAAAGAGAGGGGGAGAGAGCAAAAGAGAGGGGGAGAGAGCAAAAGAGAGGGGGAGAGAGAGAGCAAAAGAGAGGGGAAGAGAGAGCAAAAGAGAGGGGAAGAGAGAGCAAAAGAGAGGGGAAGAGAGAGCAAAAGAGGGGGGAAGAGAGAGCAAAAGAGGGGGGAGTGAGAGAGCAAAAGAGGGGGGAGTGAGAGAGCAAAAGAGGTGAGAGCAAAAGAGGGCGAGAGAGAGCAAAAGAGGGCGAGAGAGAGCAAAAGAGGGCGAGAGAGAGCAAAAGAGGGCGAGAGAGAGCAAAAGAGGGCGAGAGAGAGCAAAAGAGGGCGAGAGAGAGCAGATGAGGGGGGGGGAGAGAGAGAGCGAGCAAAAGAGGGGAGAGAGAGCAAAAGAGGTGGGAGAGAGAGAGCAAAAGAGGGGGGAGAGAGAGCACAAGAGGGGAGAGAGAGAGCACAAGAGGGGAGAGAGAGAGCACAAGAGGGGAGAGAGAGAGCAAAAAAGGGGAGAGAGAGAGCAAAAAAGGGGAGAGAGAGAGCAAAAAAGTGGAGAGAGAGAGCAAAAGAGGGGGGAGTGCGCAAAATAAGGGGGAGAGAGAGAATTCAAAAGAGAGGGGGGGAGAGAGAGCGCAAAAGAGAGAGGGGAGAGAGAGGGAGCAAGGGTTGGAACCGCGGTACCTAAACAATTGGCCCGTGTACACGGGCTTTAGGACTAGTATAACATAAAGACACAAAAATACAGGGAGGGTATTTAGCCATCTAACATGTTTCGCGCAGACAAGCGCTTACTCTATGAGTAAGCGCTTGTCTGCGCGAAACATGTTAGATGGCTAAATACCCTCCCTGTATTTTTGTGTCTTTATGTTATATATATTTTTTTAATGGAATAAAATCTTTTTTACCTGTTCCTCAGCAGCCTTCCATTTTTTCGTTTTTGCTGACACTTGATTGTATTGTTTGAATTTGTTTGAGGACGGGTCACTCCCCGAAAACTTTCACATGGAATAAAACATTTTTTTTTTTTTATACGAAAATTACAGCGAGTGCTCTTTGGCCTTTATATACATACTGAGTGGGATGCACCCCGGAGGAACTTGGGTATAGTCAGTGCTGGACTTATATAAGTGTGTGTATATATATAAGAAATATAAAGGAATGATCAGAGCTCATTTGTTCCACCGAAAGATGGGTTATGTTTTACTGAGAATATGTATATAAATTTCTGTACCTATCTGTGAGGTATATTAATGTGGGATATATATGTTCCCTGTAAGCTTAATGGGTGTAGGTATTGAGCTGCTTGAACATGTACGATTCAGTGTACCCCTGACACTGACAAAGAAAATAACATACAAGCGAAATATCGAAAGGAGTTCAGCGCTACAAACACGTAGGATATGAATACAATGTTACTATGTCAAATAAATATATAAAATGGATGTCTCTCATCAGTGACGTGCAGTCATTAGAGGCAGGTGAGGCAGTGCTTCACCTGTCCTAATGACTAAAAACATTTATTTTTAGAATTATTATTATTTAAATAAAAAAAAAAATGTTTATTTTTTTTCCACCCCCCCCTGGTCCGGCATACATGGTATCATCCATGTTGCGTAATAGAAGGTAGGCAGCGAGCTGGTCCGCTGTCCTCCATCCATTGCACAACATGCCTGCCTGAGCCACAACTGAGCCAGCGCCACCCACTGGTGCCTAAAAGCTGAACCCATATGCTCCCATTTGAGGCTGCTCTTCTAGCAGCCTTGGGGAGCCAAACAGCAGCAGTCTTGTCAGTCATGTCACGTGACTGCTGACGATGCGGAGCAGTGTGCGGAAGTGCTGGAGGGAACCTTGGAGCCCTCAGCTGAGACACGTGGACAGTGCACTGTGAGAAGCCAGGCTGCTGGAAGGAAGATCCAACGCAATCAGTGTCAAGCAGCCAAGGAGTGAGCCGCACCCGCTGAGGACCGTTACTTTTTGGTATTGGGTAAGTAATCTATTCTACTACTTTTTTTTTTCCACACTGTTTTATTCTGATGAGCCGGCCACCGCCTGAGAGAGTAAGTTACACAACCCACTACCACTTGCACACTAGTGAGTCTAGGTACATTGCTGTATGATTTAATATTTGTGCATGCTGATATGTTTGTGCGCGGTCACATACAGTGTATGAGTTTATATTATCAAATGATCTTATTGATCTCCACTGCTTTTACATTTTATTCCATCGTGATTTGCTATTTTATAACTACCTATAGCCTGAGTGGCTTTGACAAAGCAGCAGAAGCCGTGAAATATTCCTGTATGCTATATGTATGATGTATTATTTATTTATGCTGATAGTCATGTGTGTGCGCGGTCACATACGCTGTATGTGTTTATACAGTCCCAACATGCATTGCCGGGGCACTTATTAGACATATGTGAAAATATGTGCTCCTCATATTATCAATGCTGCAATGCTGCTAAACAAGCTTTTGTAAATATTTTCCTAACCCCTCTGGTATGCAAGGGGTTACAGCTATTAGCTATATAGCTGTTAGACATGTCTGCTCCTATGTATTTGTCAGTGAATATGGCAGCACATGGGTGAGATCTGTTCTTTGGATATGGGCATATTATCTGTTTGCTTGGTACTTGAAGGGTGCCTCAGCCTTTGTTTACTGGATGTAATCCCCTTATAACCTGCCATTAGCAGAAACTGCACAACCGGGGGAAAGATGTTTGCTGTGAGGTGGGAGTTGACCATTCATTTAAGAAGGTGGTTTTAACATTGGAACTTTATGTGTTTTGGCTTTGCACATGACAATGCTGCTGAAAGGAGGGCAATGCTTTGGGGCTCTTGAAGGTCAGGAGTGGGATGTTATAGGTCTTTAAGTTAGCACTTCTGTGATCGAAGAACTGACCTCAGATTAAGTGTATATATCCACATCAAGCCAATTAATTGCATTACAGTGTTGTGCTTTTAAAGGGAAACCACAATATTCCTGCAGTTCTTTTTTTACCTGATAGAATCAACACCAGGACTTGATTTTTCTCCTGCAGATAATGTTTGTGCAGTAGTAGGACTGCAGTGGTATAACTGAATGAGCTGATAGTTTTCTGTTGCTTTAGGTTTGAGCATTATAAAAATGAGAGCTGCCCCATAAAGAAAAGTTAAATGAATGTGGCTAACATGAGAGACACACTAGTTAATCAATGGCACAGTATGTGTATTATTACTATATATACTGTGTGTAGTCAAGTGGTTATGACAGCCAGCTCTCAGGAAATAAAATGCTGATTTTCAGAACAGCAGCCAGCAAGTGATTTGGAGTGTTTAAAATGAGTAATTTATCCTTGGAACCTATGCAAGTCTCCTGTTAAAAAAGTGAATCACCTGGATTAATTAATGTAAAAAATTGTCTGAGTTATATTGTTATGTTCACCTAGTTTCTTTATAAAACAATTAAATTGAGTGCAGGGGGGTAATACTTTTGCTTTTTCAGCACATTATCAGGTCTGTAGAGTGGTACATACTGCTAGCAAGATTGTTATACTGACATAAATGTAAAATAATTGTGTTGCTCAGCCATACACATACATGCAAGTCCTATATATACACACACAGAAGTCTTCCCCTGAGGGACATGAGAGTTTATGCTTTGCATAGGGAACTGTGTTGAATGTGTGACTGAAGGGAAAAAAAGTATGTATTTCTTCTTTTTCTTACTCTCTCCTCTTTTTGTTCCCCCTCTTTCTTTTCTCTCGCTCTTTCTCCACTCTCAGATCTTACTGTCTCTCCCTCTCTTATCTTCTTCTCTCTCTTCCCCTGTGTATTGTGCCCCCATTTCATCTCTCTCTCTATACAGGCTCTCTATTCTCTCTTTGATCCAACTTACTCCATTCTATATCCCTTCTCTATCTTTCTTCTCTCACTCTATTTACACTTTCTCCATACTTTATTCCCCTCTCTACCCCCTCCCTCTTCAACTCTTCCTCTTCTCCCTCATCATTCTCTTACCTTTCTTTATTTGCTTAATTTCTGTCCTCTCTCACTTCCCCATTTCTCCCTGTATATTTCTCTCCACTTTACATGTTCTCTCTCCATTCCCCCTTCTCTCTCTTTTCTCTCACCTTCCATTCCCTTTCTTCCACTATCTCATTCCCACTGTTTTCATCACTCTCTCCAGAAGAAATAACAGCTAATAGAATGTTCTTAGGTTTGCTGGAAAATTATGTGGCTACTGGTTAATATTGATAATATAAAGGGAACTTTTAAGCAAGCATTCAGGAAACACCATATTTCATTAAAAATAAGACAGTGAAACAAGCAGTAACCACAGTGCTGAAATTACAGCATTGAGTCTAATCACACGTGAAAACTCCTGTATGTTCTGCTTAGTGGAAACATTACTTGCTAGGGGTTGTTAGCCTTTTATTGTACCCAAAAGCTAGAATTCACTTTGTATCTTCATCTTTAGTAACCTCCACAGATGGAGGATTTTTGCAGGGTGGAGAGCATTTGTGTTTGTGTGGGACAGAGCATCTTTGTGTGCATGTGTGTTTGTGTGCAAGTATGAGTGAGCATCTGTGTGTGTGTTTGTGAGAGAGAGATCATCTGTATGTGCATGTGTAAGTATGAGAAAATCTATGTGTGTATGTGTTTGTGAGAGATCATCTGTATGTGTAAGTATGAGAGCATGTGTGAGTGACAAAGCAGGTGTGTGTGTGTTTGAGTGTGTGTGTGTGTTAGAGAGATCATCTGTATGTGCATGTGTAATTATGAGAGAGCATGTATGTGTGCATATACGTGTGTCTCGCATATCATGGCCACTGCCTCACCAGCCTCTGACCTCACCGCACGTCACTGTCTCTCATGTGTGGTAGACGAATGTCCTATCTTTCACACCGGTTCTACGTAAACTGATTTAGGACAAAGTCAGGTGGATATAAAAGTACAAGTATGGTTGTGCAATAAAATGGTGATAGTAAGTAGAAGTCAATAACAAAAATTGCAACGATGGTACTGGGGGATAAGTAGTATACCCTTACCAGAGGGTACCTCAATCATATGAGGTAATGTCAGCGCGTCTGCTTTAATTCTCTCCGGTCTGTCTTGGATTTTCCTCCTGTGTGTGAAGAGATCCAGGTCTTTAATTTCGTGCCGACTTGTGTATGGTGCTTTCAATCTAGGAACTTCCTTGTCTTTTATATCACTGGCTTGGTGTCTCCTCGTAGTATGGTGGTTCAATCTGGATCTTGGCTCTCACCGTATTTAATGGGATATAGCAAAGAAAAAGAAAGAGCACATAGCGTAATACTGTATAAATAAAAATGTATTACATTCAAGACAGGAATAGGAAATGCACTCACATTAAACAACCTCAATCCTTATGAGGTAAGTAAGGACGTGTAGATATATTTTTATATACCTTACACAGGTGTTGCTGTGGACAGGTATTTCTATGTGATCGTGATGTTGCTGTGTAAACACCGATGGTACACTCTTTTTAAATGGTGTCTTTATAAGTTCCAAATGAGTACCTATAACAGGTACCTGTAAAGTTCACTTGGTGGTAGTTTACACTTCACTCTGTGAAGACTGTACAAGTTGAGAAAATAATGGTAGAATAGGATACTTGGAGTTAATGGGGCCTGCCGCTGATGGGATTACAGCAGCTGCAGTCTCAGCTATACAATAAAAAGACAATATAGAGACAGGGAGTCTATCCCTCTGATTTACGATACAAACCTATACTATATTAGCACGGGTAACTGGAAATGTTAGCCAGAAATGATAAAAAGGTATCAGTGCCTGCTATGGTCAGTTAGTTAAGGCAGCTGTTCCGTCAGGACCTTTCTGGAAAAGCAATATATAGGTAGGTAGGTCAGTGTTTGCCACTTCGATAGCCTAATCTGTGGCTTGGTGTGTATCGCAAGAGTTGTATAGCTCTGAATGTTTGCGTGTATGGGTAAGCATAAAGTGCAAGGAATTAGAACTCCAAATGGTGGTGTATATATTATAGAAATAAAGCACTCAAATCGTGCCGCTGGTAACGGTCAGGTGGACGAGCCAAATGGGTATCGTCAGAGACCGCTGTGAATCACTGTTCAAATGTCAGCCGCTTCGGAAAAAGAACAAAGCCACACTCAAAGAATGAAATCCTTACGCGTTTCGAAGCGTGGAAAATGCTTCTTCGTCAGAGGAAGTTGTGGCTTGTTTACAGAAGTGGCTATGATTTAAAGGGCTTTGAGTGGGCGTCTTAGTTCCGTCGGACGTTATACGTCATAGCGTTTGCGGCTGCGATTTGACAGAGACACACGTGTTGCCTTGGAAACGATTTTTGTATATATTAATTCCTTCTATGTTCGAACTTAATTGAGGAATAGAAGTGTATTGTTCAACTGGGTTAAAAAAAGGGAAGAAATTATTTCCTCGGAATGTATGTACCCTAAACTTATAAATAAAACCAGAAATATAATAAAACCTTCTAAAAGCGCTTGTTGTGTATGTTACTGATAGGGACTGACTCCTATTTTTTCGAGCAAGTGTGAGTGATGCATGTAACCGTATTCATAATTCTTTTGGGTTACTATAGTTATTTATTAAAATTAAGTTCTAGTGGCCGGCTGCCAAATTAGTGTTGGAGCCTGTATAAAAATTTGTATAAAGATTTTTTTCCCCTTTTTTCTTCTTCGCTTGCGAGTGCCTTTGCTATAGGAGTTGGAGGAATATTCTATCGTTTCTATACGAACAGATTATTGTTTAAAACTAAACAAATGAGGATTAGTATGTATAGCACTTGAATAAGGGGGGGGGGGGGGAAGGGAATTTAAGACCTATGAAGAGTGTATGGTATATTGTGTTATACTAAATTCCCTTAGTGGCTCTAAAGTATTAATAAAATCCAATAACTACATCAGTTGTATGGTTAGAAATGAATACATACTGTCTAATGGACCGGTGAAAGATTACGATCTGGATGTGACCCCTTACTGGATATGGACAGCCAAAAAATACTAATGAAATGTATATTCATTGTGGATTGGGAAAGAACTGATTTTAGGTATGGAAATATTACTGGTTACAGAAAAGCTGCTAGGTCTGTATCTTCATTCATGCCCCTTGGGGTCATGGTGCCCATGTAATGTATCCAGTATGATTCTCTTTGTCTCAACTTTTGGAATCTATCCCCTCCTCTAACTGGGGCCAGAACATGTTCAAGGATAGTGCCTTTTAGAAGTGCAGGGTTTTGTTGATGGAAATGCTTGAAATGTCTGGATAGGCTATGATCTTTGTAACCTTCTTCGATGTTTTTCAGATGTTCCAATAAACGAGTTTTGTAAGTCCTTTTGGTGCGTCCGATATATTGAAGTTTACACGGGCATTCCAATAGATATACCACATAACTGGTTTTACAGTTAGTGAGTCTGTTGATGTTACATTTTTTGTGTGGGAATGTATGAGACTGTACCATTTTGGTGGGTTTTTTTGGATCATATGCGTGTTCACATCCCTTGCAATTCAAGCGGTTACATTTGAAGAAACCTTTGCTTTTTACTGTTAGCCAATTTTCTCCAGACTTCTTTTTAATTTGGCTGGGGGCCAGCATTTGTTTAAAATTTAGATTTTTTCTAAAGATTATTTTTGGTGCTGGGCCTATGGCATTTTTCAATAGTTTGTCCTGCTGTAATATTGGCCAAAACTTCCTTAGGATCTTTTTAATTTCTGGAGCCGCTTCATTGTATGTTGTGATCAAAGAGATCTTTTGTGATTTGTTAATGTTGTTTTTTGTTTGGCCTTGTAGTAAGTTTTTTCTTTCTAACTGTCTCACTTTTTTTCGGGAGTTCTCAATCAATTTTTTTGGATATTTCTTTTCAATAAATTTAGTTTTCAGGATGTCTGATTCTGTGTTGTAGTCTTGAATTTTGGAGCAGTTTCTTCGCACTCTCTGGAACTGTCCGAACGGAATGTTATTTATCCACGGTCGGTAATGACCACTGTCGGCTCTGAGATAGCCGTTGCAGTCGGTTTCTTTGGTGTATAATTTTGGTAGAATCTCTTCATTTTCGTGGAATAACACTAGATCTAAATATTCTATACTTGTATCTGAAATTTTAGATGTAAATTTTAGATTATAAATATTTGTGTTGAGGTACTTGATGAATTCACTACTTGTTTTCTCGTCTTCCTCCCATATGACCACGATGTCATCAATGTACCTTCCCCACCATATCACATTGTGCTGGAAAGGGTTGTTGGTATAAATGTATGTTTTTTCCCATTCCCCCATATAGAGGTTTGCATAGCTGGGGGCCATAGTGGTCCCCATGGCTGTCCCACTGATTTGTAAAAAGAATCTGCCATCAAAAAGAAAATAGTTTTTTTCTAGGACAAACCTGATGCTATCCAGAATGAACTGTTGATGTATATCTGTCAGGGATGTCTCTTTTAATACTTGTGACATGGTCTGTATTCCTAGGTTATGCGGAATACAAGTATATAAGGATGACACATCTAGTGTCATCCATTTGTATGTATTTTTCCATTCTCTTTGTCCCAATTTCGTGATTAGGTCCGTGGAGTCTCTTATGTACGAAGTTAATTTTGGAACCAGAGGTTTCAAGAAATAGTCCACGTATTGTGACAGTCTTGCGGTCAGGGAGTCAATTCCTGACACAATCGGACTTCCTGGTGGGTTTTGCTGGTCCTTATGTATTTTAGGCAGGTGGTAAAAAATTGCCTTCCTGGGATATTGATGGGTTAAGAATTTTAGTTCATTTGTGTTGAAAAGTTTGTTGAACTGAGCAGTGTCTATAAGAGAATCGTATTCCTTTAGGAATGACTCCGTGGGGTCTCCTCTAAGTTGGACGTATGTAAGAGGATCATTCAGAAGTCTATATGCTTCTTTGATATAGTCAGTTTTATTCTGGATGAACAGACCCCCTCCTTTGTCAGCTTCCCTTAGGATAATGTCATCCATATCCATAAGAGTTTTTAGAGCTTCTTTTTCTTTTTTGCATAAATTATCGTGTCTAATTTTGAAGTTTGTACAGAGGTTGTCTAGTTCTTTGGTTACTAGATCATTAAATGTGGGAATGAAGTTTCCTTTGGATTGTGTCGGATAGAAAATTGATGAAGGTTTTAGATTAGAGTTATTGTTTGCATTGGTAATTATATCTTCTGAGTTATTTTCATTGTTGGAGTATAGTTCTTCCAGAATGTTCAGTGTTTCGTAGTCTGTTTCTTCCAGTTGTTCTCTCACATTCGTGTTGTCTTTTACTTTGATTTTTTCAAAGTGTCTACAAAGGGTGAGTTTGCGGATGAATTTGTTGAAATCAATGAATAAAGTGAATGGATTTGGGCCTCTTGTGGGTGCAAAACTGAGGCCTTTGGATAGTATTTCTAGTTGTGTATTGGAGAAGTTACTACTGGAGAGGTTAAATATTTTTAAAAATCCCTCTCCTGTTTTCCTCTCTTTGGGGTTCTCGGAACTTCGTTTCTTCCTTCTGGATTCCACCAACCCTCTTCCTCTTCGTCCTCTTCTGGTCCTTTTCTTTTTCTGTTTTGGTCCCTCGACCATTGTGGTCTGAGATTTACTTCGTAATTTATTGATTCTGTCCTGTTTCTTTTTGGTATCTCTGTAGTATTTTGTCTGATTTGTGGATGATGGTAGCCTGTCCATTCTTCCTCTAAAAAATTATGTTTGTATTCTCTGTTGTTTTGTGTTCTATACATGTTATCTTCCTGTCTGTGTGTGGTATAACCACTCGGACCTGGATTTGAGTTTCTCCAGTCACGTTCAGGATTTGTCTGATATCTGTGTTTCTGGTTATGGTATTGTTGGTATGTGGTTTCTTTCTTATTGTGTACATTTTGGTAGTGGTGTTTGTTATGGACATGGTCCATGTTGCTGGTCTGTCCCCTTTGTTTTCCATTATAACTATTGTGGTTCCATGGGGTTTGTTTTGATGGATACTGAAAGTTGTTTTTGGTTTTGTTTTTGTTGAAGTTAGGATATTGATTTAGTCGCTTTCCATTGGAATGATGAATATCTGAATTGGTACTGTTTATACGTGTGTTATGTTTAGATTGATTTGTAGAAACTCTGGTGCTGTCTCTTCTTTTTATACCTTTTGGAGGGAGTTTAAAATTAATTTGTCTGGTGCCCTTGTGATTTTGGTTATTGTTAGAATGTGATGTGTCCTGGGTGTTTACTGCAGGATTATCATTACCTGGTGTTTCTACAGACGTAATGTCTTCCCATATATTGTCTTCCCCATCAGGACCCCTAGACTCTTCCCCCTCTTGCATGCCTAAATAGTCTCTCAGAAATTTTTTTCTTTTTTTTGCTTCTAGAATGGTTTCGAAGCGGGAGATTTTTTCTTTGTTTTTTTCATCTAGTTCTTTTACCCCTGGGTCCCCTTTAAATTTTTCCAAACTACTTTTTAGTTCTTTTATCTCTCCCGTAATATTTCCTATTTTATAATTACGGTACTTAGAGACAATTTTTATTAGAGTGATAGAACACTCCTCCAATGCTGTGTCCCACTCAGAGAGGTACTCTACGTCCTCGGGCTCAAAAATGGACGATTTGTAAAGTTTTAAGCCTTTAGGGACTATCTTGTATTTAAGGTATCTTTCTAGGTTCAGATTATCGTACCAGTGGGTTAGTTTTTTACTTAATTTCTCTAAGTTTTCAAAGATTTCTTTGGGATTAGCATTTTGTTCTATTACTAATTGACTTTCATCGTCCAAATTGAACGATAGTTTTTTGATTTTTGTAAATGGGTCAAAGTAATTTCCAAATTCGAAGTTGTTGGAATTCATGATTCTTTTTGTTTGGTTTATTTGTGTATAAGTGTTTCAACGAGCTGCTGATTAGGATACCCATTTGGCTCGTCCACCTGACCGTTACCAGCGGCACGATTTGAGTGCTTTATTTCTATAATATATACACCACCATTTGGAGTTCTAATTCCTTGCACTTTATGCTTACCCATACACGCAAACATTCAGAGCTATACAACTCTTGCGATAAACACCAAGCCACAGATTAGGCTATCGAAGTGGCAAACACTGACCTACCTACCTATATATTGCTTTTCCAGAAAGGTCCTGACGGAACAGCTGCCTTAACTAACTGACCATAGCAGGCACTGATACCTTTTTATCATTTCTGGTTAACATTTCCAGTTACCCGTGCTAATATAGTATAGGTTTGTATCGTAAATCAGAGGGATAGACTCCCTGTCTCTATATTGTCTTTTTATTGTATAGCTGAGACTGCAGCTGCTGTAATCCCATCAGCGGCAGGCCCCATTAACTCCAAGTATCCTATTCTACCATTATTTTCTCAACTTGTACAGTCTTCACAGAGTGAAGTGTAAACTACCACCAAGTGAACTTTACAGGTACCTGTTATAGGTACTCATTTGGAACTTATAAAGACACCATTTAAAAAGAGTGTACCATCGGTGTTTACAAAGCAACATCACGATCACATAGAAATACCTGTCCACAGCAACACCTGTGTAAGGTGTATAAAAATATATCTACACGTCCTTACTTACCTCATAAGGATTGAGGTTGTTTAATGTGAGTGCATTTCCTATTCCTGTCTTGAATGTAATACATTTTTATTTATACAGTATTATGCTATGTGCTCTTTCTTTTTCTTTGCTATATCCCATTAAATACGGTGAGAGCCAAGATCCAGATTGAACCACCATACTACGAGGAGACACCAAGCCAGTGATATAAAAGACAAGGAAGTTCCTAGATTGAAAGCACCATACACAAGTCGGCACGAAATTAAAGACCTGGATCTCTTCACACACAGGAGGAAAATCCAAGACAGACCGGAGAGAATTAAAGCAGACGCGCTGACATTACCTCATATGATTGAGGTACCCTCTGGTAAGGGTATACTACTTATCCCCCAGTACCATCGTTGCAATTTTTGTTATTGACTTCTACTTACTATCACCATTTTATTGCACAACCATACTTGTACTTTTATATCCACCTGACTTTGTCCTAAATCAGTTTACGTAGAACCGGTGTGAAAGATAGGACATTCGTCTACCACACCTGAGAGACATCCATTTTATATATTTATTTGACATAGTAACATTGTATTCATATCCTACGTGTTTGTAGCGCTGAACTCCTTTCGATATTTCGCTTGTGTGTATATATATATATATATATATATATATATATATATACATACATACACACACACACACTTATATAAGTCCAGCATTATATATATATATATATATATATATATATATATATATATATATATATATATATATATATATATATATATATATATATATATATATATATATATACATACATACATACATACATACAGGGAGTGCAGAATTATTAGGCAAGTTGTATTTTTGAGGATTAATTTTATTATTGAACAACCATGTTCTCAATGAACCCAAAAAACTCATTAATATCAAAGCTGAATAGTTTTGGAAGTAGTTTTTAGTTTGTTTTTAGTTATAGCTATTTTAGGGGGATATCTGTGTGTGCAGGTCACTATTACTGTGCATAATTATTAGGCAACTTAACAAAAAACAAATATATACCCATTTCAATTATTTATTTTTACCAGTGAAACCAATATAACATCTCAACATTCACAAATATACATTTCTGACATTCAAAAACAAAACAAAAACAAATCAGTGACCAATATAGCCACCTTTCTTTGCAAGGACACTCAAAAGCCTGCCATCCATGGATTCTGTCAGTGTTTTGATCTGTTCACCATCAACATTGCGTGCAGCAGCAACCACAGCCTCCCAGACACTGTTCAGAGAGGTGTACTGTTTTCCCTCCTTGTAAATCTCACATTTGATGATGGACCACAGGTTCTCAATGGGGTTCAGATCAGGTGAACAAGGAGGCCATGTCATTAGATTTTCTTCTTTTATACCCTTTCTTGCCAGCCACGCTGTGGAGTACTTGGACGCGTGTGATGGAGCATTGTCCTGCATGAAAATCATGTTTTTCTTGAAGGATGCAGACTTCTTCCTGTACCACTGCTTGAAGAAGGTGTCTTCCAGAAACTGGCAGTAGGACTGGGAGTTGAGCTTGACTCCATCCTCAACCCGAAAAGGCCCCACAAGCTCATCTTTGATGATACCAGCCCAAACCAGTACTCCACCTCCACCTTGCTGGCGTCTGAGTCGGACTGGAGCTCTCTGCCCTTTACCAATCCAGCCACGGGCCCATCCATCTGGCCCATCAAGACTCACTCTCATTTCATCAGTCCATAAAACCTTAGAAAAATCAGTCTTGAGATATTTCTTGGCCCAGTCTTGACGTTTCAGCTTGTGTGTCTTGTTCAGTGGTGGTCGTCTTTCAGCCTTTCTTACCTTGGCCATGTCTCTGAGTATTGCACACTTTGTGCTTTTGGGCACTCCAGTGATGTTGCAGCTCTGAAATATGGCCAAACTGGTGGCAAGTGGCATCTTGGCAGCTGCACGCTTGACTTTTCTCAGTTTATGGGCAGTTATTTTGCGCCTTGGTTTTTCCACACGCTTCTTGCGACCCTGTTGACTATTTTGAATGAAACGCTTGATTGTTCGATGATCACGCTTCAGAAGCTTTGCAATTTTAAGAGTGCTGCATCCCTTTGCAAGATATCTCACTATTTTTGACTTTTCTGAGCCTGTCAAGTCCTTCTTTTGACCCATTTTGCCAAAGGAAAGGAAGTTGCCTAATAATTATGCACACCTGATATAGGGTGTTGATGTCATTAGACCACACCCCTTCTCATTACAGAGATGCACATCACCTAATATGCCTAATTGGTAGTAGGCTTTCGAGCCTATACAGCTTGGAGTAAGACAACATGCATAAAGAGGATGATGTGGTCAAAATACTAATTTGCCTAATAATTCTGCACTCCCTGTATATATATATATATAACACATAGAAACACCCAGCACTCACCAGCTAGCTCACAGCTAAGATAAAATCACAACTGGAAAGGTTAGTCACCGCATCTGGCCAAATGGGAAATCTCAGGCACCACGTCAAGGTCCTTTCCTTAGCCTGAGTCCCTAACACAGGCACACCATCATGCGAGCTCACAAAGCTAAACAAACTGAGAACAAAGAACCTTTCCAGTTGTGATTTTATCTTAGCTGTGAGCTAGCTGGTGAGTGCTGGGTGTTTCTATGTGTTGTATTACTTTTTATTTGTAATCTCCCTTGGTTCTTGCACCCATTCCGGACTGGGGTTAACTGCCTGTGGCTCTGGTGACATCACAGCTTTTTTGGAGTGCTATTTAGCACCCAGGGCTGGATGTTACTGAGTCACAGGATGTGTACCTGATCCGGTCTTGGAGTGCAGTTCCCTTCCATGTTTTGTATTTTCTATGGGTGATTACAGCCACCTGTGCACCCCTTCTTTGTTCTCAGTTTGTTTAGCTTTGTGAGCTCGCATGATGGTGTGCCTGTGTTAGGGACTCAGGCTAAGGAAAGGACCTTGACGTGGTGCCTGAGCTTTCCCATTTGGCCACATGCGGTGACTAACCTTTGCAGTTGTGATTTTATCTTAGCTGTGAGCTAGCTGGTGAGTGCTGGGTGTTTCTATGGAACAACAAGGAACAACACTTTCCAAGAAAGTAGTTTAATGTCCAAAGAATACATAGGGTTAAAAGGAGGAACCTGTAAAGCCTTCAAAACCAAATGAAGATTCCAAGGAGGAGAGATTGATTTAATGACAAGCTTGATAGGAACCAAAGCCTGTACAAAACAGTGAATATCAGGAAGCTTAGCAATCTTTCTGTGAAATAAAACAGAAAGAGCAGAGATTTGTCCCTTCAAGGAACTTGTAGACAAACCCTTATCCAAACCATCCTGAAAAAACTGTAAAAATCTAGGAATTCTGAAAGAATGCCAAGAGAATTCATGAGAAGAACACCATGAAATATAAATCTTCCAAACTCGATAATAAATCTTTCTAGAAACAGATTTACGAGCCTGTAACATAGTATTAATCACTGAGTCAGAGAAACCTCTATGACTAAGCACTAGGCGTTCAATTTCCATACATTCAAATTTAATGATTGAGATCCTGATGGAAAAACGGACCTTGAGCAGAAGGTCTGGCCTTAATGGAAGTGGCCAAGGTTGGCAACTGGACATCCGAACAAGATCCACATACCAAAACCTGTGAGGCCATACTGGAGCCACCAGCAACACAAACAATTGCTCCATGATCATTTTGGAGATCACTCTTGGAAGAAGAACTAGAGGCAGGAAAATATAAGCAGGTTGATAACACCAAGGACGTGTCAACGCATCCACTGCTTCCGCCTGAGGATCCCTGGACCTGGACAAGTACCTGGGAAGTTTCTTGTTTAGATGGGAAGCCATCAGATCTATTTCTGGAAGACCCCACATCTGAACAATCTGAGAAAACACATCTGGATGGTGCGACCACTCCCCTGTATGTAAAGTCTGACGGCTGAGATAATCCGCTTCCCAATTGTCTATACCTGGGATATGAACCGCAGAAATTAAACAGGAGCTGGATTCCACCCAAGCAAGTATCTGAGATACTTCTTTCATAGCTTGGGGACTGTGAGTCCCACCCTGATGATTGACATATGCCACAGTTGTGATATTGTCTGTCTGAAAACAAATGAACGGTTCTCTCTTCAACAGAGGCCAAACCCGAAGAGCCCTGAAAATCGCACGGAGTTCCAAAATATTGATTGGTAATCTCGCCTCTTGAGATTTCCAAACTCCTTGTGCTGTCAGAGATCCCCAAACAGCTCCCCAACCTGAAAGACTTGCATCTGTTGTGATCACAGTCCAGGTTGGACAAACAAAAGAGGCCCCTTGAACTATACGATGGTAATCTAACCACCAAGTAAGAGACAGTCGAACACTGGGATTTAAGGATATTAATTGTGATATCCTTGTATAATCCCTGCACCATTGGTTCAGCATACAAAGCTGAAGAGGTCTCAAGTGAAAATGAGCAAAGGGGATCGCGTCCGATGCTGCAGTCATGAGACCTAAAACTTCCATGCACATAGCTACTGAAGGGAATGACTGAGACTGAAGGTTCCGACAGGCTGCAACCAATTTTAAACGTCTCTTGTCTGTTAGAGACAGAGTCATGGACACTGAATCTATCTGGAAACCTAAAAAGGTGACCCTTGTCTGAGGAATCAAAGAACTTTTTGGTAAATTGATCCTCCAACCATGTTTTCGAAGAAACAACACTTGTTGATTTGTGTGAGATTCTGCAGAACGTAAAGACTGAGCTAGTACCAAGACACTGCAATACCCGGCTCTTTGATTACACAGAGTAGGGCACTGAGAACCTTTGAAAAGATTCTTGGAGCGGTCGCTAGGCCAAAAGGAAGAGCGACAAATTGGTAATGCTTGTCTAGAAAAGAGAATCTCAGAAACTGATAATGATCTGGATGAATCGGAATATGAAGATATGCATCCTGCAAGTCTATTGTGGACATATAATGTCCTTTGTGGAACAAAAGGCAGAATAGTCCTTATAGTCACCATTTTGAAAGTTACATAACGATTCAAAATTTTCAGATCCAGAACTGGTCTGAATGAATTTTTCTTTTCTTTGGGACAAGGAATAGATTTGAATAAAACCCCAAACCCTGTTCCTGAAACGGAACTGGCATGATTACCCCTGAAAACTCCAGGTCTGGAACACACTTCAGGAAAGCCCGAGTCTTTACTGGATTTGCTGGGATGCGTGAGAGATAATATCTGCTCACAGGAGGTCTTACTCTGAATCCTATTCGGTACCCCTGAGATACAATACTCAGAATCCATTGATTTTGGACAGAATTTATCCAAACATCCTTGAAAAATGTTAATCTGCCCCTACCAGCTGAGCTGGAATGAGGGCCGCACCTTCATGCAGACTTGGGGGCTGGCTTTGGTTTCTTAAATGGCTTGGATTTATTCCAATTTGAGGAAGGTTTCCAATTGGAAACAGATTCCTTGGGGGAAGGATTAGGTTTCTGTTCCTTATTTTGTCGAAAGGAATGAAAACGGTTAGAAGCTTTAGATTTAACCTTAGGTCTTTTATCCTGAGGCAAAAAAACTCCCTTCCCCCCAGTGACAGTTGAAATAATCAAATCCAACTGAGAACCAAATAACGTATTACCTTGGAAAGAAAGAGATAGCATTCTGGACTTCGAAGTCATGTCAGCATTCCAAGATTTAAGCCACAAAGCTCTTATAGCTAAAATAGCTAAAGACATAGATTTAACATCAATTTTGATGATATCAAAAATGGCATCACAAATAAAATGATTAGCATGTTGAAGCAAGCGAACAATGCTAGACAAATCGGAATCCAATTATTGTTGCGATAACTTTTCCAACCAAAAAGTTGATGCAGCTGCAACATCAGCCAAAGAAATTGCAGGCCTGAGAAGATGACCCGAATATAAATAGGCTTTCCTTAGATAAGATTCAAGTTTCCTATCTAAAAGATCTTTAAAAGAAGTACTCTTTCATAGGAATAGTAGTATGTTTAGCAAGAGTAGAGCTAGTCCCATCAACTTTGAGGATCTTTTCCCAAAACTCCAATGTAACTGCTGGCAAAGGATACAATTTTTTAAACCTTGAAGAAGGAATCAAAGAAGTACCAGGCCTATTCTATTTCTTAGAAATCATTTCAGAAATAGCATCAGGAACTGGAAAAACCTCTGGAGTAACCACAGGAGGTTTATAAACAGAATTTAAACGTTTACTAGTTTTAATATCAAGAGGACTAGTTTCCTCAATATCCAATGTGTTCAACACTTCTTTTAACAAAGAACGAATATACTCCATTTTAAATAAATAAGTAGATTTGTCAGTGTCAATATCTGAGGAAGGATGTTCTGAATCAGATAGATCCTCATCAGAGGAGGATAATTCAGTATGTTGTCGGTCATTTGAAATTTCATCAACTTTATGAGAAGTTTTAAAAGTTTATTAGAAGGCGGGATGGCAGACAAAGCCTTCTGAATAGAATCAGCAATAAATTATTTTAAATTCACAGGTCTATCTTGTACATTAGATGTTGAAGGAACAGCAACAGGCAATGTACTATTACTGATGGACACATTCTCTGCATGTAAAAGTTTATCATGACAACTATTACAAACCACAGCTGGAGATATAATCTCCACAAGTTTACAACAAATGCACTTAGCTTTAGTAGAACTGTTATCATGCAGCAGGGTTCCAACAGAGATTTCTGAGACAGGATCAGATTGAAAGTACACAGATGGCAACCAGAGCCAAACAGGTACCAGTAAGAGGCGCCAAGCAATAACAAAATGTATGTGTATCTAGATATAAAGGATTATAAACTAACATTTCTTAATGAAGTATACAGAAAGAGCAAAAAATGTACAATATGCTCCAATGATCACTGTAAAAGGTACAAACAGTATCCTAAATTCCAATATATGGATATCCTATAAGAGCATATGATTCAATATCAGATTTGTAACCTGACACATGTATATCACAAATATATGCAAAAATATAAACATAAAAATACAAATGAAAAATCAAAACATATAAAACAAAATGAATAAGTCCAGATGTTGTGATATAATACAATCACAGACAAAAGTCCAAGATTGGAGGCAGCTCCTCTAGAGTGTCACGCCACGACACAGGGGATGATGATCTAGAAAGATGATGATAGAGGGTGCCACATAGTGCAGATCAGACTGTAACACAGAGGGTATTGATATACAATAAGAATCCTACTCACGTGGTGAGAAGCACAAAATGTGCAGTAAAGGCAGTCCGGAAAAAACGGTCGTCCGGTAGACCTCAATGGTGGTACAAGAAAAAGATGGTATCCTCGTCCCGCCAGGGGGAGTCCAGAGATCCCAGGTTCAGTGGCGTGAGTGCAAGTCCCACAATAGGCAGAAGGCTCCAAATGGATGGAGAGTATTTCCAAAAGATGATTCAGCAGCAGAATGAGAGTAAAACAACAGCAATGCGTTTCTCAGTGTCCCATCACTGTTTCAGATTGAGACATCTTGCAAAATGTAAGAGAAAAAACAACATATAAAGCAAAATTATGAATTTCCTTATATGGCAGTTTCAGCAATGGGAAAAAAATGCAAACAGCATAGCCCTCTGACATAGAAAAAAGGCAAGAGGCATATAGGAATGGGGTTTTAAACAATTAAATTATTTGGCGCCAAGTATGACACACAACGTAACTGAAATTTTTTTTGGTGCTAACAACATCCGGAAATGACACACTCGCGTCATTAACGACGCAACCTTGTGCAAGGAACTCGGCATCAACCAAGACGCCGGAAATAACGAATTTGCATCATCGGATGTACTTTCGCGCCCAAAAATTCTCAAGCCAAAGAATTCTTGCGCCAAGAATGACGCAATAAACTTTGGCATTTTGCGCCCTTGCGGGCCTAATTTTGCCCGCGAGATTGAAAGAAAAAAAAACAGTCAATTTGAAAAAAGACTAAATCCCATTCCCAGGTAAGAAAAATATTACCTAAATATGTTTTTCCCCAAATATGAAACTGACAGTCTGCAAAAGGAAATACATAAACCTGGCTCATGGCAAATATAAGTACAATACATATATTTAGAACTTTATATTAATGCATAGAGTGCCAAACCATAGCTGAGGGTGTCTTAAAGGGACATAATACTCATATGCTAAATCACTTGAAACTGATGCAGTATAACTGTAAAAAGCTGACAGGAAAATATCACCTGAGCTTCTCTATGTAAAAAAGGAAGATATTTTACCTCACAATTTCCTCAGCTCAGCAGAGTAAGTTCTGTGTAAAAAGTAATACTCAGCTGCTCCCAGCGGCAGGTAAAAAAATAAAAAAAAATGAAGAAATGAACAGCAGCCAATCGGCATCAGCAGTGCTGAGGTCATGAACTCTTACTGTGATCTCATGAGATTTGACTTAACTCTCATGAGATTTCATAGTAAGCTTCCTTTACCTGATTGGTGAAATAATATGAGAGTGCACGATGCTAGTCCCTTCAGATGTCCCAGGACAAACACACTAAAATGCTGCTTAGAAATCCTTTACAATGGGAGGTGGCTACTGAGGAACTTTTGAGGTAAAATATCTTTCTTTTTTACATAGAGATGTTCAGGTGATATTTTCTAATCAGCTTTTTACAGCTATGCTGCATCACTTTCAAGTGTTTAAACATTTGGGTATTATGGCCCTTTAAGTAATAAAAACATATTTACCGAAAGACACCCAACCACATATAGCAGATAGCCAAACCAGTACTGAAACGGTTATCAGTAGAGGTAATGGAATATGAAAGCATATTATCGATCTGAAAAGGGAGGTAGGAGATGAATCTCTACGACCGATAACAGAGAACCTATGAAATAGATCTCCCGTGAGGAAAACCATTACATTCAATAGGTGATACTCCTTTCACATCCCTCTGACATTCACTGTTATCTGAGAGGAACCAGACTTCAAAATGCTGAGAAGCGCATATCAACGTAGAAATCTTAGCACAAACTTACTTCACCACCTCCATAGGAGGCAAAGTTTGTAAAACTGAATTGTGGGTGTGGCGAAGGGTGTATTTATAGGCATTTTGAGGTTTGGGAAACTTAGCCTCTCCTGGTAGGATTGTATATCCCATACGTCACTAGCTCATGGACTCTTGCCAATTATATGAAAGAAAATATGGTTGCATAAGTGTGCACACCCTTAAACTAATACTTTGTTGAAGCACCCTTTGATTTTATTACAGCACTCAGTCTTTTTGGGTATGAGTTTTTCAGCATGTCACATCTTGACTTGGCTAGATTTGCCCACTCTTCTATGCAAAAACACTCCAAATCTGTCAGATTGTGAGGGCATCTCTTGTGCACAGCCCACTTAAGATCACCCCACAGATTTTCTATTGGAGTCAGGTCTGGGCTCTGACTGGGCCATTCCAAAACTTTAATCTTCTTCTGGTGAAGCCATTCCTTTGTTGATTTGGATGTATGCTTTGGGGCGTTGTCATGCATAAAGATTAAGTTCCTCTTCATGTTCAGCTTTCTAGCAGAATCCTGAAGGTTTTGTGCCAATATTGTCTGGTATTTGGAACTGTTCATAATTCCCTCTACCTTGACTAATGCCCCAGTTCCAGCTGAAGAAAAACAGACCCAAAGCATGATGCTGCCACCAAAATGCTTCACTGTGGGTATGGTGTTCTTTTGGTTATATGCAGTGTTGTTTTTGCACCAAACATATCTTGGAATTATGGCCAAAAAGTTTAATCTTGGTTTCATCAAACCAGAACACCTTTTGCAACATGCTTTTGGGAGACTTCAGATGTGTTTTTGCAAAATTTAGCTGGGCTTGGATGTTTTGTTTTTTTGTATGAAAAGGCTTCCGTCTTACCACTCTACCCCATAGCCCAAAAATATGAAGAATACGGGCGATTGTTGTCACATGCACCACACAGCCAGTACTTGCCAGATATTCCTGCAGCTCCTTTAATGGTGCTGTAGGCCTCTTGGCAGCCTCCCAGACCAGTTTTCTTCTCATCAATTTTGGAGGGACGTCCAGTTCTTGTTAAAGTCACTGTTGCGCCATATTTTCTCCACTTGATGATGACTGTCTTCACTGTGTTCCATGGTATATATCATGCCTTGAAAATTCTTTTGTACCGTTCTCCTGACTGATACCTTTTAACAATGAGATTCCTCTGATGCTTTGGAAGCTCTCTGCGAACCATGGCTTTTGCTATCGGTTTGCGACTAAGAAAATGTCAGGAAAGACCTACTAGAACAGCTGAACTTTATTTGGGGTTAATCATTTCCTCATGTCTGTTGGAGTAGCTCAAGGCTATGTTCTAGGCCCTCTACTCTTCTCTATTTATACTTCCTCACTGGGTAAACATATCAGTAGCTATGGCTTCAACTATCACCTCTATGCTGATGATACTCAGATCTACCTATCCACCCCTGAACTCTCTCCTTCTGTCCTTTCCCACATCAGCAACTGCTTATCTGGTATTTGTTCCTGGATGGCCTCTCACCACCTATAAATCAACATGGCCAAGACTGAGCTTCTGCTAATCCCCCCATCTAATTCTACTCTAGTTTCTAACTTTACTATCACTGTTGGTGACACCTTTATCTCACCATCACCCCAAGTCCGCTGCCAAGGAGTTACACTAGACTCCAATCTGTCCTTCATACCCCACATCCAATCGCTCTCTTCATCCTGTCGCAACCACCTACGCAATATCTCCAAAATTCGTCCTTTTCTGAGTGCTGAAAACTACTAAACAGCTAATCCATAACCTAGTAATTTCCCAGCTTGCTACTGTAACAACCTACTAACTGGCCTTCCTCTCTCCCGCCTCTCCCCCCTTCAATCCATCCTAAATAACTCTGCTAGGCTAATGCACCTCTCCAGACGCTCTGTATCCGTTTCTCTGTGAGTGCCTTCACTGGCTCCCCATTCACAGCAGAATTAAATTCAAAATTCTCACTCTGACCTACAAAGCCCTTACCAATGCAGCCCCCCCCCATCTGTCCTCACTCATCAACAAATATACTCCAGCCCGTCCCGTAAGATCCAACAACGATCTACTTCTTGCCTTTTCTACCATCACCTCCTCCCATGCTAGACTACAGGACTTCTCTCCTGCAGCACCAACCCTCTGGAACGCACTTCCTCGAGCTATCAGAATTTCCCCCAACCTCTCCTCCTTTAAACGCTCCCTAAAGACCTTCTTGTTCAGGGAAGCCTATCACCAAATCAGTAACTAAAGAATTCCACTTGCGTAATAGTTGCCTTCATCTAACTCCACACTAAGATCATTCCCACCTTTGCAGTCTACAACTCCTGTTTCTCACCCTCCTACCCATTTAGATTGTAAGTTTCTATGGGAACAGGGATCCCAATTACCCCTGTATTTGTTTGTTAAATTTTGTCTGGTGTTTCATATTGTACTGTCCTTTTATCTTTGTTACCCATGGACAGCGCTGCGGAATCTGTTGGCGCTTTATAAATAAATAATAATAATATAGCTGCCTTTGTATTTTTTCTACAAATATTACATTTATGGTATGTCTTTAATACCTTAAAAACTTTCCTTTCTCTGTCTTCCACTTCGATAAGAAAGGTGTCATATCTGCATTGTTTTCTCAGGCCTTGTTTGATCCTGCTGTAATATATGACCTTTGTTAATTAAGAGCATGTGACTCTTATTACCTTTAAATTGAATACCCTTAGCTTGTTACATCAAGCTAGCTTGTTAGATCAGTGCAGCATGTGTGCAGTTCTCTAAGTGCGTTAGTTCATAAATGTAGAGAGTTATAACAAGTGTGTTAGTTTATAAGTGTAGAGAGTTATAACAAGTGTGTTCGTTCATAAGTGTAGAGAGTTATAACAAGGAGTTATACAAAGGAGTGGACAAAAGAAAAAAGTACTTTCAAATCTCCAATATTAACTATAAACATGTTACACTTTCTAATGTTTGCATCAACCTTTTCCTCCCTTCTCCTTAAAGTTACAAGTCTTCCTTTCACAAACAGCACTCAGACTATTTATATTTCTCCTTCTCTTCTACCTCCCCCCCTCTACAACACACATGAACTCTATTCCTATCTCACATCCCTCAGCCAGCCATGCTTCACTAATTCCAATCTTAAACACTCACTTAAGACACACTCATCTTCTTTCACTCGCCATCATTCTTCTTTCACTCGCCATCATTCTTCTTCTTGCAGCTGGGGATGTCTAACCTAACCCAGGTCCCCCCTTTGCTTTCCTCGGTTCACTACCCCAAATGACACCTCATACACTTTGCCCATGTAACCCTCTAAACCTCATTAACTGCGCCTCTGTTAGTACACCACAATTCTCTTATGCCCTTTGGAATGCACGCTCTGTATGCAATAAACTTACATCTATTCACAACTTATTTATTTCACGTTCACTTAACCTTTTAGCCTTCACTGAAACTTGGCTTTCATCCTCTAACACAACTGCTATAGCCTTTCTGTCCTATGGCGGCCTGCACTTCAGTCACACTCCCAGGCCAGGAGACAAACAAGGAGGGGGAGTAGGAGTTCTCCCGTCTCCACACAGTACCTTTCACTGCATTCCTTCACCCCCTCCTTTTTTCTTCTCATCTTTTGAAGTTCATGATATCCGCCTTTTCTCCCCTGTAGCTCTTCGTGTTGCAGTTATCTATCGGCCTCCTGGACCAGCATCACAATTTCTGGACCACTTTGAAACCTGGCTTCCACATTTTCTCTCTTGTAATGTCCCTTCTCTCATCTTAGGGGACTTCAACATACCCGTTGATAATCCTAACATGCCTGCTGCCTCTAAACTTCTATCCCTTACCACCGCTTTTGGTCTCCAACCCACCGTGAAGGCAACTCCATAGACTTGGTCTTCACTAATTTCTGTGCCTTTTCCAACTTCTTTAACTTCCCCCAAAAAACTGCTACCTTACAGGAATTTAAATAACTTTAATCTCACAGACTTTTCCACTGAACTGAATAATCTGCTCTCCAACATTTCATCCCTCTCCTGCCCAAACCTTGTGGCTTTACAGTATAATTCGGCACTAAAATCAACACTTGACAAAGATGCACCCTCCACAATTCGCCATACATCACTCAACGGCAACCGTGGCACACCAAACAGACCAGATATCTTCAGCAAAGTTCATGGGCTGCTGAACAGCAGTGGAGGAACTCCTGCACCTGTGCCGATTTCTGGCATTATAAATTCATCCTTAAGTCCTACAACTCTGCGCTCAGCCTGGCCAAACAAGTCTATTCTCCTCCCTTGTGTCATCTCACTCATCCAACCCCAGAAAGCTGTTCTCAACCTTTATCTCCCTTAAACGTCTGCCTGCATCCCCCGCCCACTACCAACCTCACTGCCCAGATTATTGCTGATCACTTAAAAAACAAAATTGACACAATTAGAAAAAAATATCTGCACCTCACACCCCTCAAACCCAGCACTCCTACCCACCCCTTCTATTAACAAAGCTCTATGCTACTTCCCTCATGTAACAGAGAAAGAAGTCTCTATACTCCTATCTTTGGCTCATCTCACAACCTGCCCACTTGACCCTATTCCTTCACAACTTCTTCCCTCTCTCTCTGCTTCACTAACCCCTACCCTAACTCATCTCTTTAACCAATCTCTCACTGCTGGCACATTTCCTGAAACATTCAAATATGCATCAACCATACCAATTCTAAAAAAGCCCTCGCTTAACCCCTCCGCCCCTTCCAATTATCAACCGGTCTCCTTATTTCTCTTTGTTTCAAAATTATTGGAACGACTGGTCTATAATCTGCTAACTCAATTTCTCACAACCAACTCCTTACTTGATCCACTACAATCTGGTTTCCACCCTAAACACTCAACAGAAATCACTCTTACTAAAGTAACAAATTACCTGTTATCAGCTAAAACAAAAGGCTACTACTCCTTACTAATTATTCTTGACCTGTCCTCTGCTTTTGACACAGTCGACCATCCTCTCCTCCTAAAAATACTACATTCATTTGGCATCCGAGACACAGCCCTCTCCTGGTTTGCCTCCTATCTCTCAAACCGCTCATTTACAGTTTCCTTTAACATCATATCTTCTGATCCTATGCCTCTCTCAGTTGGAGTACCGCAAGGCTCTGTCTTGGGTCCCTTGCTTTTTTCTCTCTATACATCCTCCCTTGGAAAACTTATAGCCTCCTTTGGATTCCAGTACCACTTATATGCTG
Organism: Bombina bombina; assembly: GCF_027579735.1. Classification (NCBI taxonomy): domain Eukaryota; kingdom Metazoa; phylum Chordata; class Amphibia; order Anura; family Bombinatoridae; genus Bombina; species Bombina bombina. The sequence goes on from NC_069499.1 coordinate 1,103,601,687, forward strand.
ACAATACCCAAATCTATCTTTCCTCTCTTGCTCTATCTTCCTCTTTACTCAACCAGATTTCCAACTGCCTCTCTGCAATTTCCTCTTGGATGTCTTCATACTACCTCCAACTCAATGTGTCCAAAACTGAGCTGCTTTTTATTCCCCCCTCTTCGAGACATCCAACACCTGACATTTCTCTGACGGTTGGAGACTCTATTCTCAACACCTCACCCCATGTCCACTGTCTTGGGATCACACTTGACTCAGAACTCACATTCAACCCACATATACAAGCGCTTACCAAATCCTGCCGTTCACACCTATGCAACATTTCCAGAATTCGTCCCTTTCTTACTCAAAAAACTACAAAATACAAATACTAATTTATTCCCTCATTCCCCACTCGATTATTGCAATCTACTTCTAAATGGCCTTCCAAAACACTGCCTCTCCTCCCTCCAATCTATTATGAATGCTTCTGCTAGACTCATCCACCTAAGTCGCCGATCTAAATCGGCTGCTCCACTACGCCAGTCACTACCCTGGCTCCCCATACACTCCAGAATACAATTTAAAGTATTACCCTTAAATTACAAAGTCCTCAACAGTCTAACTCCCAACTATATTTCCTCTCTCATCGTGAAATATTCCCCATCCCGTCCTCTTCGATCAACCTCAGACTTATATCTCTCGACTCCTGTTATTTCTGTCCCACTCCCATCTCCAAGACTTCTCATGTGCTGCTCCTGTCCTTTTGGACTCTCTTCCCTGCCCCATAAGATTGTCTCCAACCTTGTATAGCTTCAGATGCTCCTTGAAAACCTACCTATTCAGAGAGGCTTACTATCTCTCCTCCATCTCTAATTTTAGCCAAACTAATACATGAACTGCCTAACTCACTCCTACAACTACAACCAATGCGACAAGCTACCCCAACCTTATGTCTCTGCACCCTAAACCTGTAGGCTGTGAGCTCTGAGGAACAGGGCCCTCTTCCTCCTGTACTAGATTTGTTTAGTTTTGTATTTTATTACAAATCCTTGTCATTGTATACCCCTATCATTGTACCCAGCGCTATGGAATTTGGCAGCGCTATACAAATAAATGGGGGGAAAAAAAAAACATAATTTATGCTTACCTGATAAATTCCTTTCTTCTGTTGTGTGATCAGTCCACGGGTCATCATTACTTCTGGGATATAACTCCTCCCCAACAGGAAATGCAAGAGGATTCACCCAGCAGAGCTGCATATAGCTCCTCCCCTCTACGTCAGTCCCAGTCATTCGACCAAGAATCAACGAGAAAGGAGTAACCAAGGGTGAAGTGGTGACTGGAGTATAATTTAAAAGATATTTACCTGCCTTAAAACAGGGCGGGCCGTGGACTGATCACACAACAGAAGAAAGGAATTTATCAGGTAAGCATAAATTATTTTTTCTTCTGTTATGTGTGATCAGTCCACGGGTCATCATTACTTCTGGGATACCAATACCAAAGCAAAAGTACACGGATGACGGGAGGGATAGGCAGGCTCATTATACAGAAGGAACCACTGCCTGAAGAACCTTTCTCCCAAAAATAGCCTCCGAAGAAGCAAAAGTGTCAAATTTGTAAAATTTGGAAAAAGTATGAAGCGAAGACCAAGTTGCAGCCTTGCAAATCTGTTCAACAGAGGCCTCATTCTTAAAGGCCCAAGTGGAAGCCACAGCTCTAGTGGAGTGAGCTGTAATTCTTTCAGGAGGCTGCTGTCCAGCAGTCTCATAGGCTAAACGTATTATGCTACGAAGCCAAAAAGAGAGAGAGGTAGCAGAAGCTTTTTGACCTCTCCTCTGTCCAGAGTAAACGACAAACAAGGAAGAAGTTTGGCGAAAATCTTTAGTTGCCTGCAAGTAGAACTTGAGGGCACGAACTACATCCAGATTGTGTAAAAGACGTTCCTTCTTTGAAGAAGGATTTGGACACAAGGATGGGACAACAATCTCTTGATTGATGTTCCTGTTAGTGACTACCTTAGGTAAGAACCCAGGTTTAGTACGCAGAACTACCTTGTCTGAGTGAAAAATCAGATAAGGGGAATCACAATGTAAGGCTGATAACTCAGAGACTCTTCGAGCCGAGGAAATAGCCATTAAAAACAGAACTTTCCAAGATAACATTTTTATATCAATGGAATGAAGGGGTTCAAACGGAACACCCTGTAAAACGTTAAGAACTAAGTTTAAACTCCATGGTGGAGCAACAGCTTTAAACACAGGCTTGATCCTAGCTAAAGCCTGACAAAAGGACTGGACGTCTGGATTTTCTGACAGACGTCTGTGTAACAAGATGGACAGAGCTGAAATCTGTCCCTTTAATGAACTAGCTGATAAACCCTTTTCTAAACCTTCTTGTAGAAAAGACAATATCCTAGCGATCCTAACCTTACTCCAGGAGTAACCTTTGGATTCGCACCAGTATAGGTATTTCCGCCATATTTTATGGTAAATCCTTCTGGTAACAGGCTTCCTAGCCTGAATCAGGGTATCAATAACCGACTCAGAAAAACCACGTTTTGATAAAATCAAGCGTTCAATTTCCAAGCAGTCAGCTTCAGAGAAGTTAGATTTTGATGTTTGAATGGACCCTGTATCAGAAGGTCCTGTCTTAGAGGTAGAGACCAAGGCGGACAGGATGACATGTCCACTAGATCTGCATACCAAGTCCTGCGTGGCCAAGCAGGTGCTATTAGAATTACTGATGCTCTCTCCTGTTTGATTTTGGCAATCAATCGAGGAAGCAGCGGGAAGGGTGGAAACACATAAGCCATCCTGAAGTTCCAAGGTGCTGTCAAAGCATCTATCAGAACTGCTCCCGGATCCCTGGATCTGGACCCGTAGCGAGGAAGTTTGGCGTTCTGGCGAGACGCCATGAGATCTATTTCTGGTTTGCCCCAACGTCGAAGTATTTGGGCAAAGACCTCCGGATGAAGTTCCCACTCCCCCGGATGAAGAGTCTGGCGACTCAAGAAATCCGCCTCCCAGTTCTCCACTCCCGGGATGTGGATTGCTGACAGATGGCAAGAGTGAGACTCTGCCCAGCGAATTATCTTTGATACTTCCATCATTGCTAGGGAGCTTCTTGTCCCTCCCTGATGGTTGATGTAAGCTACAGTCGTGATGTTGTCCGACTGAAACCTGATGAACCCCCGAGTTATTAACTGGGGCCAAGCCAGAAGGGCATTGAGAACTGCTCTCAATTCCAGAATGTTTATTGGAAGGAGACTCTCCTCCTGATTCCATAGTCCCTGAGCCTTCAGAGAATTCCAGACAGCGCCCCAACCTAGTAGGCTGGCGTCTGTTGTTACAATTGTCCAGTCTGGCCTGCTGAATGGCATCCCCCTGGACAGGTGTGGCCGATAAAGCCACCATAGAAGAGAATTTCTGGTCTCTTGATTCAGATTCAGAGTAGGGGACAAATCTGAGTAATCCCCATTCCACTGACTTAGCATGCATAATTGCAGCGGTCTGAGGTGTAGGCGTGCAAAAGGTACTATGTCCATTGCCGCTACCATTAAGCCGATCACCTCCATGCATTGAGCTACTGACGGGTGTTGAATGGAATGAAGGACGCGGCATGCATTTTGAAGTTTTGTTAACCTGTCTTCTGTCAGGTAAATCTTCATCTCTACAGAATCTATAAGAGTCCCCAAGAATGGAACTCTTGTGAGAGGAAAGAGAGAACTCTTCTTTTCGTTCACTTTCCATCCATGCGACCTTAGAAATGCCAGAACTAACTCTGTATGAGACTTGGCAGTTTGAAAGCTTGAAGCTTGTATTAGAATGTCGTCTAGGTACGGAGCTACCGAAATCCCTCGCGGTCTTAGTACCGCTAGAAGGGCACCCAGAACCTTTGTGAAGATTCTTGGAGCCGTAGCCAATCCGAATGGAAGAGCTACAAACTGGTAGTGCCTGTCTAAGAAGGCAAACCTTAGATACCGGTGATGATCTTTGTGGATCGGTATGTGAAGGTAAGCATCCTTTAAATCCACTGTGGTCATGTACTGACCCTCTTGGATCATGGGTAAGATTGTCCGAATAGTTTCCATTTTGAACGATGGAACTCTTAGGAATTTGTTTAGAGTCTTTAAATCTAAGATTGGCCTGAAAGTTCCCTCTTTTTTGGGAACCACAAACAGGTTTGAGTAGAACCCTTGTCCTTGTTCCGACCACGGAACCGGATGGATCACTCCCATTGTTAACAGATCTTGTACGCAGCGTAGAAACGCTTCTTTCTTTATCTGGTTTGTTGACAACCTTGACAGATGAAATCTCCCTCTTGGGGGAGATAATTTGAAGTCTAGAAGGTATCCCTGAGATATGATCTCTAGTGCCCAGGGATCCTGAACATCTCTTGCCCAGGCCTGGGCGAAGAGAGAGAGTCTGCCCCCTACTAGATCCGGTCCCGGATCGGGGGCTCTCGGTTCATGCTGTCTTTGGGGCAGCAGCAGGTTTCCTGGCCTGCTTGCTTTTGTTCCAGGACTGGTTAGGCTTCCAGCCTTGCCTGTAACGAGCAACAGCTCCTTCCTGTTTTGGTGCAGTGGAGGTTGATGCTGCTCCTGTTTTGAAATTCCGAAAGGGACGAAAATTAGACTGTCTAGCCTTAGCTTTGGCCTTGTCTTGAGGTAGGGCGTGGCCCTTACCTCCCGTAATGTCAGCGATAATTTCTTTCAAACCGGGCCCGAATAAGGACTGCCCCTTGAAAGGTATATTAAGTAATTTGGACTTAGAAGTAACATCAGCTGACCAGGATTTTAGCCACAGTGCCCTGCGTGCCTGTATGGCGAATCCTGAATTCTTAGCCGTAAGTTTGGTTAAATGTACTACGGCCTCCGAAATGAAAGAATTAGCTAGTTTAAGGACTCTAAGCCTGTCCGTAATGTCGTCTA